>NC_053025.1:266720687-266818718 GCF_003073215.2 Triticum urartu | reverse complement strand
AAGTTAGACCAAAATCACACAGAACAAGGGAGTACCTTGCTCTGATACCAATTGAAAGTGCGTTATGTCGACTAGAGGGGGTGCATAGGCGATTTTTATGAATTCTTCACTCAGGAATTTCAGAGTGAGGAAATTCCTTAGTGAAGAAATACTTGCAGCGGAATAAGTACTCATGTGTAAACATAACAGAGTAATAGCACAGTCATCATGATGAAATGAAAACATGCACTGAGTACAGAAAGCGTAAACACAAGATAAGCAGTTGAAGACAAACTGACTGAAGAAATTGAGTTGAGGAAATTCAGAAAGTCTTCAGTCAAAGTCTTCAAGTAGTAACAATCAGATACAACAACACAAAATGGGAAAATGAAAGGGTTGAGGAAATAGAACCAGTTAGCTCGGTGAAGACAATGATTTGGTAGACATGTTCCAACTGATGTGACAGTTGTACGTCTGGTTGGAGTAGCTAGGTATTCAAACCTGAGGACACACAGTCCCGGACACACAGTCCTCACCGTATTCTCCATGAACTAAGGTCACATAGACCTCGTCCAATCACTCGTGGTATGTCTTCAGGTGACTTCCAAACCTTCAGAGACTCGGTCACTCAGCGATCCTCAATTTCCTCTTGGATTCTCTAGACCATGACGCCTAACCGTTTGGAGGATGCAGAGTCCTCAACGGTAACAAGCATCGGTTCCACACAGGAACAATCTCTTCAGTGATGCTCAATCACTTTGGGTTTGTAGGTGTTTGGTTTGGGGTTTTGGGTTTTTCCTCACTTGATTATTTTCGCTCAAGGTCCTCGGAGGATGGGATGCTCTCAATGACAAGTGTCAGTTTCTCGTGGAGCAGCCAAGGATCGAAAAAGCGGTAGGCGTATGCGGGGCGGTTGGCCTTTGCCTAGTGCCTAGGCGGTTCCTAAGCGCCCTAGGCGCGGCCCAGGCGATAATAGTTCTTACTCGAAGTGTATTTGTGACTTTTATATGGGTGTTGATATTAATTTAGGGCATATGAATAAGGTAATTACTGGCTACTCCCACTAGAATATAACCTGCTTGACATATCTGTGCAGTATGTGGCATGATTTCTTGCTTGGGTAGGCAATTCCTTGTTTTCCCTACCTAGACCTTCATTTATGCCCTAGGCAAGGCATTTGGCCATTGCCTAGCGCCTAGGCATGCCTAAGCGCCTCCTAGGCACTGCCTTTTCCAACAGAGGGAGCAGCCAACCAGCTAGTGGTTGTAGGGGGGCGACTATTTATAGCCTAGGGAGCAGCCCGATATGATAAGGCATAAATGCCCTTCAATGATATGACCGTTAGGTGGGTAGATATTTTAGGACAGCTGGCGCATAGCACAGCAACGGTTGGAAATTTGAGGTTCAAATTCCTCAGGGCTATCATGTTGGTCACTTGTAGGCAATACGCACTGGCGAATTCCTAACTCCTTAGTCAGAACAAATTCCTCAGATACCAGAAGATCTTTGTCTTTGTCAGTGAAGAAATTTGCTGAACTGTTTGAGATTTCCAATGGCTTCACTCGATAGAATTGGTAGATGTAGGTTTTTGAGATGAGCATCACATGGAAACTCTTCCTTAGTTTTTACCTTGACCCCCTTTAACAGTACGGTGTTTCCTATGACTCAATAAAGAGAAAATGAAACTATGAAAACAAAAGTCTGCACGCTTCATATTCCTTGCATGAATATCAAGTTTTCATGGTCACATCAATTTCTTCACTTTCGAAGTCTTCAGAAAACCAAAGTCTTCAGTTGAAGACATTCATTTTTAGGGATCGACTTTCTCTGTAAATATCAAACTCCTCATAGACTTATAGACATGTGCACACTCACAAACACAGCAGTCCCTTAACCTATAAGTCTTCAATACACCAAAATCACTAAGGGGCACTAGATGCACTTACAATTACCTCTCAAACCACCTCTATGGTCAGGAGGCGAGGAAGGTTTTCATACAACATCCACGGTTCAATATTCACTACAAAAAAAAGACACTTCCGTGATGATACGTGTTTGTCACAGTAGGTCACGTTTTCTGTCATGCATGTACGTCTATGACGATTTTATGATAGAATCAAGATAGTCATACATGTGCTGTCGTAGAAGTGTTCCATGACATTACCAAAATTATCTTCACGGAAGTGTCCACTTCCATGACGATAAATCGTGCGTCACAGAAGTGCTTTCGTTAAGGGTGACCGACACGTAGCATCCAGCGTAACGAGTCATCGTTAAGCTATCGGCTCCGATTTTGGATCCAATAACCCGTTAACAGCCCAGACCAATGGGAAATTTCCACGTGTAAAATTCTGATTGGCCGAAGGAAACACGTCGTAGCTTGTCAGTGGGTTAGATAGGCGCTATGATATGTCGACACGTGCGAGGGCCCACCACTGGCCCATTTAGCTTACAAAAGCCGACATGTTTTACTTGGTCAAAAGTTAGCGGGCTGGTCCATGAAAAGCCTGTTAACGGTCTCTTCGCAAATAGCCCATTTTACGGCCCGGTAACTCATGGCCCGTTAGGGCCTACCCGAAATCGGCCCAACAACGTCATGTGGGCCATCGAATATAAAACAAGCTTATTTCACTTTCGGCCCTTGTACGTCTTTCGTCCCATATGAGACTTTCATATGTTTAGGCCCTTTAGAGGCCCACGGTGACTCTAGCCCATAATGAACAGTAAATTTCTTTGTACCCATTAACGGCCCATGATTCACATGGGTCATTTCTAGCCCATGTTAGCTTTCGGCCTACAGACGGTCCATACGTTCTTGGGCTCCTTTCTGCCCCTCAATTACTTCTGTCCCGTTACTGGCATGTTCCTCTAATGGGCCGAATTCGTCCCAAGGCAAGAGTCGGCCCGTTTCTATCCTGTTAACCCGTTGCGCCGTTTCCAGCCTCTCCTATATTCTGGCCCATTAACGACCTGTTATGCCTGTGGCAGAATTAAGCCTTTGCTGTCCTCCGGCCTGTTAACGACACGTTACCATGCTGGGCCGATACCAATTGTGCTCGTTTACGGCCCATGTTGACCCATTTATCCGATGGCCCGAGGCCCACCGATTCTACGACCTCGTTGGAGGCCCATTTATCGACGGCCCGTAGGAGGCCCATGGATCCTACGACCCGTAGCAGGGTCAAGGTTACCATAGTCCGTATATGGCCTATGATTGTTGCGGCCACTAGCAAACCAGGGAAAAATAAGACTAGGAAATAAATAAGCATGAAACTAACACTAGGCTATTAAGGCGATTGCACAGATCACATCCACTAGGCATCAAAGATCGCCACCAGTGCAAATATAGGGAACACCCTACACTATACAAAAATGGCTTGCTGTTTTCTTTAGACGGTGGCTGCACGTTAAGAACAAATTTTGTATCGCAAAAAAATGAAAACTATAAGACAAAAGGAAGATTGGCATAAAAGTTAACAGTCTGGCAGATAAATACACCACCAGAAGTTCAGAAGCTCAGTTCATTTGACCTGACTATTACGTTTTCATGTTGTATTGTCCGATGGAGCACCATAACCTTCGCCTTCATTTCTCCTAGGCCCCTGAACAACATAGCAAATGTCTGATAGTCTGGTTTCAAAACCATGCATATCTTGACGACATCGAACAATGTCTATCCTTGTTTCACAAAGGGTCTCTGTTAGGGAATGGACTTGTGTCTGGAGCGCAGATATAACATTGTTTTGATCTTGCATATCTTCATCATGAGGCAGTTTGGACGAGATTGCCTTAACAACCAACCCAGTATTATGCAGGAACGTGCTTTTGGCACCGTTAGTGGACAGGTACTGACCCACTGCATCAAGAGCTGACATTGCGGTTATAGTTGCCTCGACACCTTAGTAGTACCAGAACTGAAGATATTAGTAGTACCAGAACTTGCTGAAAAGTTGAGTTTTTACATTAGTAGTACCAGAACTGAAGATATTAAGGAGGCAGCAAAACTAAACAAAAAAGCTTTGGTCTATATACAGAACTTATTCTGGTGAACCCATGTAAAATATTAGTTGTATTTTACTACAAAGTACATAATAAAACTAGGTTCCAAACATATGACCATGAACCTGACTAGCTATTTGACTTTCGGTGCTCCCGAGATGGTGGTTCAAGTAAAAAATATATTTCCTTATCTTAATAAAGACCTACTTTGGTCTTTCGAATACAAGCAAGACACCATATGCAACATGCAACCACATATGACACCGCGAAGTTAAATCAGGCACCTGGGATGGTGGTTCATTGGGAGCGAGATTGTCAACTCCAGAGCTACGTTTACCATCTCCATCTGCTGACACTGCACCCTTTAAAGTGCTGAAACATGTCTGGCCTACCCGCGTACAAAGCTGGAGCGACTTCTCTCTTTTCTTTTCTGCTTCTGTGAAGCTAGAGTCTGAAATACCTTTGCATAAAAACACAATAGTGAGAGTATGGGTGAAGTGTGTGCACAACTAGTGCACTGTAAAAGTAGCAGATAGCAGGTGGCTGAAAAATAAATGACAGGAGATATATGATAGCTCTACAACATTGCATGGGAAACAAAATTAGATTCTATTTCGTATGATTTTGTAATATATGAGCACAAGAAATGTAGGTACTCCTCCAGCACACCACCACATGTGGTCCTATCAAGATAACAGACGACTGAAAATAAATAGGTCAGTCGATTTTTTTATGAACCGTCCGATCTATAAGGAATGGGCAGATGGCCTTCGTCTACCTCCCGCCAGTCACTGTTGACGATCTTTCTCGAACCGCCAGCAACCATTGGCCCAGATCCCTGCCTCCGCCGCCCCGCCCTTCCCTCGACCTCACACCACCGCCATGCTTGGCAGCGCCCCCAGGCCATCCCTTTAATCCCGACCGACCTCTAGATCAGGCGCCAGCAGCTCTAGGCCCCACACGCCCCTAAGATAAACACTGAGGCGCTGCTTCCCCGGCGTAATAGGCAGACTAGCACCTATTACGCCAGGGAATCCTTCCGTTAATTGGGAATCAACTAACTAGGAATGGAAATCCAGGGGGCGACAGACCTCTAGCTAAGGTGAAATAGTATATGAGGAGAAACCTTGTGCATCGCGAGTTGCTAGGAACATCTAGTATCAAGAAGAAGCAGTTAACTAGTGTCTTCTGTGGGATGAATACCGTGCAAGCAGACACGTAAGATTTGCACGAATAAGGGAAGAGGAGTACCATTTCCGGTTGCTAGTGTGGTCGCCTCCATATGTCGCGCCGATCATCTTCTTTTTGTCAGGGAAACCTATGTTTTGGAGGAGGGTGCAGGCTTGGATGAACCAATGGCCAAATTGTTGACTGTGTTGTCGTGGCCGTATGTCGGCGGAGGGGAAGTAGATCCGAGGCGGCGAAGGACGGCGTAGCAGGAACAGCTCCGATGCGGTGGACGGTGGGGAAGTTGGAGCGGCAGCGGTGAGGCGCGAGACGGCGTGGTTGAACTGGCTCGGGTGCGGACGGCTCGGCCTCGGCTTCAACTACTAGCCTTGGAGGGCGTTGCGGTTGAGGTTGTGGTGGACAACGACGTCGGGGTATCGGCTCGGGCGTGATGGAGGAGGGCGGCGGTTGATGGGTGTGATGGGGTGGCGGACGAAGGACGTCGGGGTTTCGCGGCTGGTGGAGAGGTAGTTTTGGCACCCACGGAGTACGAATGGGGAATCGGACAGGGGCGGGGGCCGGGGAGCTTAGGGAGAACCATGTTTCGGCCTGGGACGTGCTTGTTTTTGGATTTTTTGAATAGATGGGACATGCTTGTTTGAAATTTGGGGAAAGTACCAAACTTTGCCCCCCTCTTAAATTTCAGACCTATTGCGGGTTGGGGGTAGGATGGTAATCCCAGGTGTTCCAAATAGTGAGCGGGAGCGATTTCGGCCCCGCGGATGTGTGCTTAGGCGGCCATTGTGTATGAATGTTTTTCGGAGGCGGTTGTGTGGCGTCTAGATGAAGCTACAAACCTACCCCGGTTTAGACCTTTGGACGTCGGGCCGGTAGGTTTCATGGGTCAGAGTTAGAAAAGTAATTTCCTTGTACAACCAAACATTGGTCTCACGCGGTTTCGGGCGAGTAGAGGCTCTTTTGGCGCTTCGTTCGAAATTTCGAAACAGAAGCATTCGCGTTTAGAGTACTCTTTAACTTTGAGGATTGACCTAAATAGACAACATTAAATTTGACCTTGTATGTTTGAAAACCTCTTTAAATTATCCGCTACTTTTTGAAATTTTGACACTTGAAAATCCTATAACTACGATTATTTTGGAATGGAGGAGTTAAATTTTAATCTATTTTGTACACGACTATATATGCTATTATGTACAAAACCGGAGCAAAGATTGGTGCCCCCATAATTTAGGTATGATTTACAAATGCCATGATATCGAATTCAAATAATTGAATGGACTTCATGTTGAATTCGATTTTTTAAACCACCTTAAGTTGAATTCAACTGTATGCTAGTTCACAGCTAGCTATTTATAATGTTCATTGTGTAACTTTCGTATGTATAATGTGCTTTACACACACAACATGAACTATAATCATGTTTATATTCGATTGCTAAAGTGATGCATTGTCTAGAGTTCAAAATACTAACTATGTGGATCAATTATGTCAAATAATAACATAGACATGCTCAAATTCGATAGAATCTAGATGTTTAATGTATCAATGACCGTTCCTACGCAAATTGCAAATATCATGATCCCATCCTTATATTTGGATACAATTTATATCTTTAATCAATGTGTACATCAGTGTTTTACGTGTAGTTTCACTCTCCATCGGTGGTCTCTCACACATGCTCACATACTCTCTCCCGAGGTGTCTTTCTCGCAGACATGCTCTCGATATAACCCTCCCTCCCTCTCGTAACCATTTACGACTGTTTTCACTAACCTTTATCATAAGCACTCTCCCTCTCACAAGCATACACATGCACAATCCCCATTGACCCTTTCTATATACATAGACCTGCCTACGTTTCTCCTGTACGCACATTATCTTTAGGCCTGTCTCTCATGCGTTGTCTCACACCTCTCTTCCTAATCGACCAGTATGATTCTAGCAGAGCATTCTATAGGATGCCCCTTAAAGTTAGGTTGGATGAATAGTAATATCAGAGGTAAGGGGTTACCTTAGTCCGAGAACCTAGGGCTACAAATCCTAGTCGGCTTTTTCAGTGGACACAGGGTCCTTCACAATTCTGCTATCTTTGTCTTGTACGACTAGTCATCCATGGGTCTCCCTAAGTGCGTCACGGGCCGACAACTGTGGCGCAGGACGAAACCGAACCAAGGGCCTCACCTCGACCCACCGGACCTCACGCGGTGACACACCCTCTGCCCCCAGGTCTCGTTATCTTCTCACACCTACACATACCAACACAGACACCACAAAAAAATTCTCCTCGTGCTTCTATCCCCTCCCCCCTTGCATATACAAACTCAAGGGAATCTCTCGCTGTGACATCATATTCGTCTCTCTCTCTAGACCTCTCTCATTTCTCGTGCTATCTCTCCCACGCCTCCGCACCCTCCCCTCGCCGGCCCCTCTATCCATGCCTCTCTCGAATAGGTAATACACACACATACCTCTCTAAGCCCTGCCAAATACATCAACTACACATTCACACATGTTACATCACGTACCCCATTGATCTAAAAAGCCCTCTCTTCATGTTTATTTCACATATAACATTCCTTTTGAATAAAGTGTGGCCAATTTTTTATAGAATTTCTAAGTATATACAACATTACAAAGTTATATGGAGGAGTATGAATGTTAATTTGCATTGCATGGTGCCCACAATGATATTCATTCTGCACTGTGAATTTTTATATTTTCATACTATATATAAAGTTAGTCATAATAAAGAGAAACGAAGAGCATCTCTCTCTCTATCGCATACACCCCCTCTATGCCCCTTTCACGTACCCACACAAACTATCTCCAGGTCCTCTAAAAGTAAGCCCCCAGCACATTCACGCATGTTTCATCTTTCTCTCGCGATATATACAGTGACGATCATTGTATTTGAAGCGAAAGCACGATATGTACATTAGACTTCAGAATCCACTCATTACGGTCACCATTTACGTTTTTTGGTTATTATACAGTCATGGGCTCACCGTACAGCTCTGTATTTGCTCAAGACATGACTAGTTGACCAGTTAAACGCTCCACGTGGCACCTCTAGTGTTGCATCACATTATCACTACCATTGGGCCCACATGTTGGCTTGTATCTACTCTACATCTACATCTACACTCTTATAACTACACTCTTATAAAAATAGAGTTGGTGATGATGGTGTGCCTGCCATCCTGCAATATAGGCCGTCCGATTTATATCTGACGGATACGAAGGAAACTATGGCAATTTTCAGAAAAAGGTACCCACACACCTCTCCACATTTGCAAATAAGGCCTTCCCTCGTTCCTCCTTTTCTCTCACAAGATAAACTAGTCATACAAATGCATCTTTATGTTACGTGCAACACACGGGCATCTTGCTAGTAAGAATGAAAACAAATGACAAAAAAATATTGGACGGTGGTTCGAAGTCATGACCGCGGGCACAGTGGACAAGGTGGCCTTGTATTGGTATGCTAAGTCATCTGTTTTAACACACAGGAGCTGGTGTGGTGATTATACACACATGCACGCATGCACACGAACTGCATACGTGCAACACTCACACGAACACATGCTGCCACACACACAACACTCACACGTACACACGCAGCCACGCACACACGCAACACCCACACACACACACGCATGCATGCACACACCACACGACCAACACACACTCTCATGCTCAAGTGCTCAACCTACACATGCATGCGCACACATCAGGCCCTGACAGACACATACACAACCAGGTGATTCCCGCGCACGGGTTGGAGTCTTTTCGTGCCTGCGTAAATTTGTGTTTATCTGACCTTTTTCCTACGCGAACTAAAAGGTGGGACCCACAAGAACATGGTAAATTTAACTAGTCAACATGGTGCCACGCAGACTATTTGTCGGTTAACAGAATGCAATCCGATGCCGAACGGTGAGCAAGTGACTATATAATCACCGCAAAACATATATAGTGACCGTAATGAGCGTATTCTGAAGTTCGGTGACCGTATTATGCTTTCTCTCTGTAGGCCCTCCAAAACTATATCTCTACATGTTCTCACATGTTACATCTAACAACTATGCAATACAACACTACTACTACACTCTAACACAATAAATCATGTGTTTTTAGTTTTACTAGATATCATATTGTTACCTAATTATTCAGTTTGCATACATTAAAATTGCCTTTGAAATGTATGGACAGTATGATCTATCAAGCGGGAAAAATCCCACCCTGCCCTATTTAATCGGATTTGTATGGATGGATCATGCGAAATGACAAAACTATAGTACTATACAGTACAAGTGACAGTTCACTGGGCCGCCGTGTCATGTACTCCTCCGTCGTAAGAGTGGAGCGCTCTCTTTCATAAATGTTCTACTCCCTTTCGCCCACATGTGGGACATCAAGCTACCGGGTCCATGTGCCATACCAAAATAGAGTGCAGAGCAGCAGGGGTGAAGCACCCCAGTCATGGCGGCGGCGTAGTAATGAGCAATGAGGCGTCAAATCACAAAGCTGCACCTTTCCCGCAGTTAAGTTGGAGGGATGAAGTAATAATAATGCTAGTAAAAAAAGAAGTTGGAGGGACGAAGCAACCATCATTTCACTCGTTGTTGAATCCGCTTCTCCCTCATCTTCTTCAAGTTAACCACGTGTTGCTTCTGCCGTTGTTCTGCCTCATGTGGGACGCGGATCGACTTGGTAAAGCACTGACACGTGGGACCACATGTTAGCAAACCGCTAGGCCAACGTCCTCTAAAAATAAGAAACCGCCCCCGCCATCCGCGCGACAAAATCACCTCCTTTTTACTAATCTTGATTCTATAATTTTTAGATCAATATAATTGAGATTTGTATAGATAGCACACAGGAGCAAAACCAAGTGGTACGGCTAAGGGCATCCACAATGTGTAGCCAAATGTGAAAATAGCTTTTGTCATCGAAGGGAACCATTGTGGATGGTGCTGCCAAAGCCAAAAAGATGGAACCGAAGCTCCCTGATTGATTGATTGAAGGAATAGAAAAATGCAACGTCTCTCCTCTTTCTCCCGTGCTTGGACGCATGTACAGTATAGAGCATAGAGTCTACTCCCCTTTCCCTTCTATCACAAATCACAAAGCAGTGAGGCATCAAATTACAAAGCACGGACGAAGCAACCATCATTTCACTCTTCGCTGACTCCGCTTCTCCATCGTCTTCTTTGAGAAACCACCTGACCGCACTAAGTTGGACGGACGACGCTATTGTGTACTAGTTGTACTAGTACATTTACGCGTCCTTTGGTTCAACGGACTTCCTGGATGCAAATAAGGCGGTTGTCTCGACTTGCAGGCGGCACATGCGAACGACTTACCGTGGTCTCCCTCAATGGTGTTCTCCGTCGAACGCACTTCGCCAAACCACAACGTTCAAGATATCTTCGACGTCACCGCAATGGGGAAGGAAGTCAAATAGTTAATACCTCCATTTTTTGTACACAAGGCCAGTATATCAAAATTACAATTTTCAAAAGGGCACTAACACTAATCGAGGCAAAATTGATGGGGTTTGCCTCATACTAGCAACCAAGGACATTAATATACCCTTGCATGCATGCAGAAGTGAGAAGGTTTGTTTGCATGGCTATGCATTAATCAAGCGATGAGGAGTGAGATGGTTAGCTCCTTGGGCTTTGGAGAAAAAAATACACATAAATTGACATGTCAAACGAGGATTTGTATCGATTAATCCCGCAAAGGAAAACCCTGCGTTTCTTTTTTAACACTAGTACTCCTAGTACGTACGTACTTATCCTGTTTGGGTCTAGCCCTTGCATTGCCATACTTCGCCACACATTTTTGCCAAGCTTGCCTAAAGTTTTCAAAATGAAAAGGAGGTACACTTGCGCATGGCTATCACGGACGCACCGCACCCTCACACGGTTGCCCCTACACATCGCGGTTGCACCACGCCCTCACAAAGTCGCTCCTGCACGCCGCAAACCCAACCAAGGGAATGCACCCTCACTGACACGTGCTATCGCTGACAGATAATTTTCGTTCATACATTATGTTTATCGAACCGCATGTTGGGGTGGATTCGTACGACCCGTGCGGTGGTCTGTTGGGGAAGAAGAAGTGGTGAGGAAGAAGGGTTAGGAGACGTAGGATATTCATCCAACTGCATGAAATGGTAGACGGGCCCAGATGATGAAAGTCAGGAGACTTGCATAACAATATATGTTTTTACACAGCAAAAGATCCCTAAAAACAACAACATAAAGAAAAACTATCACTGCTCGCGGAACAAGACGAGCTCGTCGTCTTTGGCTGCCGGCGCGAAGTAGCCGTAGCTGCCGACGTGTGTCTCCACATTGTGGTTGTCCTTGGCCTCCAGCTACTCGTTCACGCAGAGCGTGCGGGCGCTCTGCATGGACGAGAGCACTGCCTGGTTCAAGTCGAGGACGTCCTGTTCTTCCTATAGGAGGGCCTCGATGGCAGCGGCATTTGCGCGCTCCGCATCGAGTTGAGCCTCCGCCGCTCGGTTCAAGTCCAGGACGTCTAGTTCCGCCTGCAGGAGGGCCTCGATGGTAGCGGCATCCACGCGCTCCATGTCGAGTTGAGCCTGCGCCGCCTGGTTCAAGTCCAGGACGTCTGGTTCCGCCTGTAGGAGGGCTTCGATGGCAGGGGCATCCATGCGCTCCATGTTGAGTTGAGCCTCCACCGCCCGGTTCACATCCACGGCATCTGGTTTCGCCTGCAAGAGAGCCTCAATGGCAGAGGCATGCGCGCGCGCCGCGTCGAGTTGAGCCTCTGTCTACCAGTCCTCCTTTAGTATCACCAGGTTGAACCGCTGGTCCGCCTGCACCATGGGGGACCCGGACGCCGGCATGAAGTCGACGTCCATCATCTCATACCCATCGGGGGCCTTCTGTGTTGCGACCTCCACCATGAACATTGGATCGGCTTCCTCCTCCTCATAGCTTGGCTCCAAAGAACTCGGGGATTGGCCTGCCGCAAAGCAAGCTTGGGAACGGAGGTCTGTGGCGCCGACCGCCGCCGCGATTTCTGCGCGGCGCTCCGGCGTCAGCATCTTGTAGTACGTGATCTTGCGGCGCACCATGGCTTTCCGGTGAACTAGGGGACGCTTGATGCGGGCTAGGGGATCGAAAGGTGGGGGGTGGGCTGGAGAGGAGGTGTGGTTTTGAGGCAGTGGCTGGCGCAGGCCGGGCAGCGAAGGTTCTGGTGTGAATAGTGGTTCCGGTGACGACCGGTCAATCGGTTTTGACTATACATCGCTCTTGTCGCGTTCGGTTGCACCCCGGCATGCTGGAACCTCCACGTCGTTCACCGAATGGAACACGCTTCGTCTTGCGTTTTCACTCGCTTGTGGGACCGCAGTTCAGAGCAAACCGACGTCCCTCCCCCTCCCCCGCCCACGTCATTTATACTACCACTCCCTCCATTTTGTGCGGAGTAAATAAAAACAGAGGGAATATACTACGGATGAGGATCCCCTGACGTGGCCGAACCCATTGAGTAACTGACACGTGGGGCCTAGTAAGCATGGAGTATGCGAGTAAGTGACTGAAAGGGATGGTAAGGTAGGGATACCTACGTCAGAGGATCCACTTCCACTACTACTCCCTCCTTCCATCTATAGGGCCTAATGCATTTTTCGAGGCTAACTTTGACCAAATGTTAGAGTAATAATATATGACATGCAACTTAAACAAAGCATACGGTCAAATTCGTATGTGAAAGGAGCTTCCAATGACATAATTTTCACATTATATATCTCATGTACTATTAATCTTGTCAATAGTCAAAGGCGGTTTTGAAAAACTCATTAGAGCATGGTTAATAATATAGCCAGCCGATGGGTATAAGGAACTGCCATGTCATCTATAGCCATCATCTATATGCACTCATACAATAGTGTGGGCTATAAGGTTGGCTATTTCCCGCAAAAAAATAATATATAAGGTTGGCTATTGTATTAGTACTTTTTCCCATCTCCTCTCTATCTCTTTCTTCATATTTATTGTATTTACCTAGGAATGCGTATATATCTAGGCTCTTGCATGAGAGCTCACTCCCCTTACTTTTTCAAATCTCTCTCCTTCACATAGGCAAAAGTGCCATGTAAGTTGGCTCTTACAATGGCTATTAGGTTGGCTCTAAGCATTTAATATTTGCATGAGCAAGGTATATGATTGGAAGAGAGTTGCATGCATACTATTTTTCTTGATCTGTGTGTTATAGCTGGGCTGTAGAATATAAGAGCCCACTTCACTCTCTCTCCTCTCTTCTCACTCCTCCAAGTAGGATTTTAATGACATGACAAGTCTTATAGCCTGCTGACTAGGCCTTATTAGACTTGCTCTTAGGCCCTATATAAATGGAAGGAGGGAGTACTATGAGCACTGCATACTCTACTACAGATCTTGTCAGTAATCCACTAGTACTATTGGAAAGGGAGCTTAAAGAAAGTTACTATTGGACTGGCTATACATGGCGAAATCCTAGTATGAAGAGCATGCACGAGAACAAGAACATTCACGTGGTTGAAAACAAATTGGAAACCATCTCCGTTTGAATACAAATCTAGGAGTATGTACGAATCTAACAATATAGATTGGGTGTTGTTGAATGTTGATACATTTTCTGTATGTTTGATCAAAGTAGAGACACTTTGACTACACCTAAAACTTATATGTAAACTAGAAAGGATTGGAGGGAGTATATTGTACGTTCAAAAGCGAAACAAACATCGAATACCCTTTATATATGATTTGCGGATGCTATGATCACCGGTTTAAAATTTTGAATCCGCCTTAGGTATCACACATGCACCCACTCGTTTTATCTCCATTTCATCTCGGGGTCCGGAGATCGATTGAAAGAGGACTAGGGTGGGTACAATATGTTTGTTTCGCTTATGAACGTACAATATACTCCCTCTAATCCCCACAGCCCCCCCCCCCCCGCGGGTCATTTCTATCATAGAAACAGACCAAGCCTTTATTTGCTTGCACGACACACAATTGATCTCTCAACATCAATCTATCTCGTCAAGATGTGTTGGGGCATGAACCGAATGGGATGTCAAGACGGGAAGCGACACGTAGTGGAGGCAAAGTGAAACTTTAAACGAACCGTTTGTTTGTATGCATGTTAGACAAATTACAACATTGGAAATACAAGCATGGTCTAGGCCCACATGCGAATGATACTTGGCGGAATGTTCAAATGACACATGCGAGAGGATGGACTCGACCAGAGGGCGGCATGATCGATGGAGAAGAGGGTTGGAGAGGAATGAGAAATAAGCAAAGCCGCATGATTATACTTGAATGGCTCAAATAAACAATAAGTTGTCTCATTTTCCCTTCCGTCTTGGTCCCGGATTAAGATACTCCCTCTATTTTTATTTACTCTGCATATTAGGTTTGACTAAAGTCAAACTTCATAAAATTTGACCAAGAAACTAGCAAGATTCCCATGCCTTGCACGGAACATCAAGATCTTGTGGGAGAAAAGGATGAACGAGGGAAGGCCTTATCTGCAAATGTGGAGAGGAGTGTGGGTAAATTGTCATAGTTTCCTTCCTATCTGTTAGATATAGATCGGACAACCTATATTGCAGGATGGCAGGCACACCATCATCACCAACTCTGCTTTTTATGTACACTAGCAAGATGCCCGTGCGTTGCACGGAACATCAAGATGCATTTGAATGAGTAGTTTGTCTTGTGGGAGAAAAGGATGAATGAGGGAAGGCCTTATTTGCAAATGTGGAGAGGGGTGTGGTGTAACACCCACAATGCGGTTATATCTCCCACATGTCGGGGCACGACTTAGAGGCATAGCCGCATGGTAGGCTTGTCGCAAGAGGGGTAATCTTTACACATCCCATGTACTAAACAAGAAAGGGATAAAGAGTTGGCTTACAATCGCCACTTCACTCAATACATAAATAATTCATAGCAATATGGGAGGCATGATAAGAAAGGGGTAGGTAGCGCGACATAGCAATAGAGCGAACAACTAGCAAGCAAAGATAGAAGTGATTTCGAGGGTATGGTCATCTTGCCTGCAAAGTTCTCAGAATTGTCGAAAGCTTGATCCTCGTAAGCGTACTCAACAGGTTCCTCGGTCATGTACTCGTCTCCCAGCTCTACCCAAAGCAAGAATACAAGCAATGGAACAACAATCAATCACGGTGCAATGCACAAGCAACACGATGCAATACATGTCATGATATGCAAGATATGATATGCAATGCATATGCATGCTCCGGAAGAGAAAGAAAGATCAAGGCATCAACTTGGCAAACCAAGTGTGCCGCTGGAAAGATGAGATGATTTCGGTCGAAATCGATATAAAGATCACCAAAAACGGATGCACGGTTTGCAAATGGCAAGCAAAACAAGGATGGCACAAAACTGCGATTAACAGCACGATGCCACTTAGAATGCAACAAGAAACTAAGCGAATGCACTCCAACATAGGAACACAGCATATGGCAGTGATGTAAACGAGATGCTTGACAAAACAAGAATACTTAGCTACGGCTAAATCACACTAGAATAGGTTCAAACAAGCACGACAAAAGTGCAAAGGATATCAGCTTCACAGACTTAGAGAAATTACTAACATGTCAAAAACAACATCAGGAAGCAATGTTTAGAGCAAGCAGAGAACATGCTACAGGAACTTATCATAGCAAACCAAGGCATGGAATGATTCTACTAAAAGCATAGAACAAAATTCCCTTAATGATCATGAGCCAAAAAGGCATAGAAGATATGATGGTACCCATGTAAAACATAGCTAGTTTTATTAACAGTTTCAGACTTTGTAGAAAAACAGAGCATGGCATAAACAGAATTATGATAGCAACTTTGCGAGCTCATTCCACTCACCACAAAGCATTGCATGACAATATAAGTATACCAATAGCAAGGTGACATGTTCATGATGCTAACCATGGCAAGAGCAAGTTCATAGGACCCATGGATCACTAACAACAACCATGGCAATATTGATTAACATGTTAACGTTTTGCCAGGAACATTTTATAGCAAAAGTAGAGCATGAACAAGACATGCTAGAGCACTTCATAATTCCAAAAAGGGGCATGGATGAATAGAGCATAACCACATGTTCAAAACATCCTTACTGAAGTATCGCAAAATAAGCATGGATCTCACTGTAGCATCAAGTTTACATGGCATCAAAATAACAGCAGGAGAAGACTTGGCAAAATCCTAAGTCCCTGAAAACAGCAACATTGCGGAGGCTACATTTCATGCTTGTGCTAGTCACCACATTGATCACAAAAATACAAGACAAGCACACCTGTAAAGATGGCATGATGTAGTTCAAAACACATGTATACCTCATACTCATATGATGCACACATCAAATGCAACAAAAATGACAAAACCTCATGATCTGGTAATCACCAGCAACTAACATTTTATAGCACTCTTGCATCAATGAAAAAGGAATCATAATGGGAATTAACGTGCATGAAAATGATTCTAACGTGGAGAGCTCAATGAGGCGAACAAATCGACATATCATATGCAACAATCGGGGCTATGGTCACCAATATGCGATGCGATGAAGAAGGCTTGAAAATATTACAGAGATAAAGACTTGGGCGAAAATCACCTCCCGAAATGGATCTAGGGTTTCGGGGCACGCGATTTGAAGTTCGCCGAAGCTCTCACCGGGATCTCTCCGGGGTGCAAGGAGATGACCGGTCGGAGCTTGGGGTCGGTGCCGGAGAGATGGTGAGGCCAGATCTGGGGTCGCCTGTGACAAGGGGTGGAGGAGGCGGCGACGAGGCACCGATCTGGGACGGCGGTGGTTGACGCGGCCGGGTGGTGAGGGGCGGTGGCCGGCGACGGCGGGGTGGAGCGGAGCGGGGCGGCGTGCGGAGGAGCAGGGAGGCCGGGCGGGGGCGTGGGGGAGCAGGGTGGCACGCGGAGGAGTGGGTCAGCCGGGCGGTGACGTGGGCTGCGGGGGCCTGCCCTGGGCCCCCGCGGGCTTCAGCGGGTGGCGCCGATGTGGGGCGCGGGCGCGGACGACGTGGCGCATTACGATAGGTCTTGGTGGCGGCAACGTTGAGGTGGCGGGGTTGGATTGGTTCTGGAGACGTGTCCGGCGGACGTGTCTGGCATGGGCGGACGGGTCCGGCGGCGCGATGGAGAAGGGGCTAGGGTTAGACCGCGAATTTGGACGGGGTGCACATATTTATAGGTAGAGGGAGTTTGGAGTGTCCAAATGAGGTGTAGTTTTCACCCACACGATCGTGATCTGATGACGGAGGACATGGAGATGGTTTAGATGGGTTATTGGGCCGTTTTGGAGGGGTGTTGGGCTGCAACACACAAGAGGCCTTTGCGGTTACCCGGTTAACCGTTGGAGCATCAAACGACCTACGAATGGAATGAAATTTGACAGGCGGTCTACCGATGGTTTACCAAGGCCCCTTGGAAAATCTCGGTCCATTCCGAGAATGCTTAACACCCACTCACGAAAAGAGACAAGAGGGGTGCGCCGGTGCATGTGGGAGTGTCGGATTGCCAAACGGACAATGGGGGAAATGCTCGGATGCATGAGACGAACACGTATGCAAATGCGATGCACATGATGACATGATATGAAATCCATGACATGAACAAAAAGCAAAATGAAGAAAAAAGCCCAACCACGAAGGGAATCTCATAACTTAAGGCCGAAAATGGCAAGAGTCGGAGTTACAAATATGGCAAGTTACATCCGGAGTGTTACAACACTCCACCACTACAAGAGGATCTCGTCCCAAGATCTAGGACTGAAAGAACTCCGGATATTCAGAGCGAAGATGATCCTTGCGTTCCCA
Organism: Triticum urartu; assembly: GCF_003073215.2. NCBI lineage: Eukaryota > Viridiplantae > Streptophyta > Magnoliopsida > Poales > Poaceae > Triticum > Triticum urartu. Next base: position 266,800,663 of record NC_053025.1, on the reverse strand, counting down.
GGTGGCTTCTCGGTCAGAATGGTGTGAACACTTCACTTTTAGGAAATTGATAGACTTGTTGCGAGTCTTGCGCTCAGTTTCTTCAAGAATAGCAACGGGATGCTCATGATAAGACAGATCTTCTTGGAGATCAATCTCTGTGAAGTTGATGGTGTGCTAAGGAGTCTTCATCTTCACTTGCAACTAGCAACGCTATAAGACGGGCTGAGCAAAAGCGGTAACATAGCCAAAGAACGGTTTGCTAGGAAAGGTGGGTTAGAGGCTTGACATGGCAACATGGGAGGCATGATAAGAAAGGGGTAGGTAGCGCGACATAGCAATAGAGCGAACAACTAGCAAGCAAAGATAGAAGTGATTTCGAGGGTATGGTCATCTTGCCTGCAAAGTTCTCAGAGTTGTCGAAAGCTTGGTCCTCGTAAGCGTACTTAACAGGTTCCTCGGTCACATACTCGTCTCTCTGTAGCGACCAGACATCAAACAGTCTGATCTCTGTGCTCCGGTGTCATCCTTGGATCAGTAATGCTGACACCACACAGTACTCGAAGGATTTATAGCAGAGTAGCAATCACACTCTTATTACATCGAGTGTCTCAAAAGAGAACTTATTACAATAAGTATGGCTTAAGGCCATCTAATAACGATAACAGCGGAAGGCTTGGAAGATAAGTGAGTCCATCAACTCCAACGGCATCACTGAGTATAGAACCACGACCTAAACTCCTTAATCGTCGTCTGAAAAGTCTGCAACATTAACGTTGCAGCCCAAAAACAGGTCAGCACATGGAATATGCTGGCAAGGTAACACATAGAGAGTAATGGAATGAAACAGCTATACTATATGCATATTTGGCTGGTGGAAAGCTCTATGGTTACTGTTTTTGCGTAAAGCCAATTTTTCCCTACTTCAAAGGAATAAATTTATTTAACTATCATGGTGGTTGTTGAACATTGAGAATGGTTGACAGCATTCTCAATCCCAATTAAACATCATCATTAAACATAACCCAACAAAATTAATTTAGAGTAACATGTTGAGATTCACATGAAAATCGAGGTACTAGATACTCAAGATGTCCATAACTGGGGACACGGCTAACCATGATTAGTTTATTACACTCTGCAGAGGTTTGCGCACTTTTCCCCACAAGACTCGATCGCCTCCGTTTGGTTTCTCGCACTACATGGTGTTTGAGAAGACGGATGACCGAGACATAGTCTTTCAGAAGCGCTAGCACCTTATGATCGGGTAGACCGTACCACCTACATCCCCTACATCTGCTAGTCTACCACTGTAAGAGTTCGCACAACTTAGTCAACTATGCTAGAGCCCATAATAGCTTGTGGCTGCACACGGAAGTTTCTAGTATGAATAGTCTCATGATCCCTTTGAGCCTGGGTGGCGGTCCAAAAGAAAACAGTCAAGTCCTGGAATACCCAGGTGCCTCAATCCACCCAGATGTGTGTTTAAGTTGCCACCTTAGATAAACCATTAATTAACAATCTCACATCTGTCATGGATTTCACTCACCCAATCCACGTCTACTAGCATAGCATGGCATAATAAGCAAACGTAGAAGTAACTCCCAAAGGTTTGATAATAAACAGGTAATAGGTACTACCTCATCTACTTCCCATCCAACAATTTAATTAGATCCTAATCATGCAATGTGTGAGGATTGATCTAATGCAATAAAACTGGGTAGTAGAAAAGGTATGATCAAAGTGTTACTTGCCTTGTTGATGATCCGCGAAACCTAACGATTCGAAGTAACAGGAGGCACACTCCGGGTATTCTATCGCAGACAAACAAACAGGCTTACGATTAGTACTCATCTAATGCACAGGTAAAACTCAAATAAGAGATCTAACCAGAAGGTTCAACTTAAGAACTCCGGTTGGCAAAAAGAATCAAATCGAACGAAACAACGAAAGACAAACGGCGAAAGAAAAACAACTTCGTTCTACTAATCTTGATCTAGGGAAAATTTTACAGTAACAAAAACTTGTTTAAGTTGGTTAAACGGATAGAGGGTTTCAAGGCGAATGCCTAGGCGCTTGAATTGCCTGATTCCGATAAACGAGCGAAAAGTCAAACTAAAACGAAAATCGGATCAGGAATCGCGATCAGAAAAATCGCGGATTTAATCCGAGAAAAAGAAAAACGACGAACGCTGATTTTTTTTCTTTTTTTTCGGCACAGAAAACGAGGCGCGACGAACCTCGGGCGGCGGGATCGTCGGCGGCGGCGGCTCCGGCAGCGCGCGCGGATCGCGGCGGGGCTTATGGGCTGGGGCGGCTCGGGGCGGCGCTATTTAAAGGCTGCCCCCGGGCGGTGTCCCGCTCGGGTACGGCCCGAAGTCGGTTCGTTTTTTTTCTCTTTTTTTCCGCTTGGAAGAAAAATAAAAAGAAATACTAAACGGACTCCAAAAATTCCGAAATAAGTTTTCGCGGGCTTCTAAAATCAAGCAGCACAAGGTGAACATTTATTTGGGCCCTAAATGCAATTTTGAAAAACGCACTTTTTTCCTAAATTCAAATAAAACATCGAAAAACTCCGAAATAAAATCTTATTTGATTTTATTATTAAATCCTCAATATTTCTTTATTTTGGGAAAGTCATTTTATTCCCTCTCTCATATTTTTGTAATAGAAATAATTGATGATAAATAAATAAAATCAAATGATCCTATTCTCAAAATTTGAGAAAACTCAAAAATGAAAATAACGAAATCCCCAACTCTCTCCGTGTATCATTGAGTTGCGTAGAATTTCTAGGATCAACCAAAAAGCAAAATAAAATATGATATGCATGATGATCTAATGTATAATATTCCAAATTGAAAATTTGGGATGTTACAAACCTACCCGCCTTAAGATGAATCTCGCCCTCGAGATTCGGGTTGGCTAGAAAATAGGTGAGGGTGGTCTTTGAGCAAATCTTCCTCTCGCTCCCAGGTGGCTTCATCCTCCGTGTGGTGGCTCCACTGAACTTTGCAAAACTTGATAACCTTGCTGCGAGTAACTCGGCTGGCAAACTCGAGAATCTTAATTGGTTTCTCCTCGTAGGTCAAATCGTTATCCAACTGAATAGTTTCTAAAGGCACTGTATCTCTCAACGGTATGTCAGCCATCTCCGCATGAAATTTCTTTAACTGAGAAACGTGGAACACATCATGTACTCCTGACAATCCTTCGGGCAATTCCAACTTGTAGGCCACTTCTCCCATACGATCCAAAACTCGATATGGTCCTACAAATCGTGGTGCTAACTTCCCTTTAACTCCAAAACGCTTTGTTCCCCGAAGTGGTGATACTCGAAGATAAGCTCTATCTCCAACTTCGTAAACTGTCTCCTTGCGTTTAGAATCCGCATAACTCTTCTGTCTAGACTGGGCTACCTTGAGCCTATCGCGAATCAACTTCACCTTCTGTCAAGACTCTTTAATCAAGTCAGGTCCAAACAATTGGCGGTCTCCAACTTCGTCCCATGACAACGGTGTCCTGCACCTCCTTCCGTACAAGGCTTCGAAAGGGCCATCTTTAAACTGGTTTGGTAACTGTTGTTGTAAGAGAACTCTGCATATGGCAAATTATCGTCCCAACTAGATCCATAATCTAGCGCACAAGCTCTCAGCATATCCTCCAAAATCTGATTTACTCTCTCGGTCTATCCATCTGTCTGTGGATGAAAAGTTGTACTGAATTCTAGCCTGGTTCCCAAAGTTTCATGCAACTGCTTCCAGAACTTTGAGGTAAACTGGGTTCCTCTATCTGATACGATACTCCTCGGAACTCCATGCAGACATACGATCCTAGTCATGTATATCTTTGCCAACTTAGCACTGGTGTAAGTGGTCTTTACTGGGATGAAATGAGCTACTTTCGTCAATCGATCAACTACAACCCAAATCGAGTCATAGCCTGAACGAGTCCTGGGCAATCCTGTCATAAAATCCATGCCTAGCTTATCCCACTTCCATTCGGGTATCGGCAATGGTTGTAACAATCCTGCCTGCTCTGCCTTTACTCTCTGACATACATCACAAACTGCTACATACTCCGCAATATCCTTCTTCATTCCGGTCCACCAGAAAATATCCTTCAAATCCAAATACATCTTGGTATTTCCTGGGTGAATTGAATACGGTGAGTCGTGTGCCTCTTGCAAAATCAACTTCCTGATCTCCGGGTCATTGGGCACATAAACGCGGTCTTCAAACCATAGGGTGTCGTGCTCATCCTCACGGAATCCTTTATCTTTGCCTTTGCTCAGTTTCTCCTTTATAGCGGCAATCTCTTTGTCAGCTTTCTGAGTTTCCCTGATTTTATCCATCAAGGTTGACTGAATCTCCATTGCTGCTACATAGCCTCTCGGAACTATTTCCAAACATAGTTCACGAAGATTTTCGGCTAACTCCCTTGGTATTCCTCCCGTCATTAATGTATTGACATGGCTCTTGTGGCTTAATGCGTCAGCTACTACATTAGCCTTTTCGGGGTGGTAATGCAATTTCATATCATAATCCTTGATAAGCTCCAACCATCTCCTTTGTCTGAGATTCAACTCCTTCTGTGTGAAGATGTATTTCAAACTCTTATGATCCGTGTACACCTCACAATGGTTTCCAATGAGGAAATGTCTCCATGTCTTCAAAGCATGCACTACGGCTGCTAACTCCAAATCATGCGTGGCATAATTCAACTCATGAGGCTTCAGTTTTCTTGAGGCATATGAAACAACTCTCCCTTCCTCCATAAGCACTGCGCCAAGTCCTCGACGGGAAGCGTCACAATACACCTCATAATCCTTGGTCTGGTCTGGCAAAATCAACACTGGTGAGGTAACCAAACATTTCTTCAACTCCTGGAAACTAGCCTCACATTCCTTTATCTGTATGAACTTGGTATCTTTCTTTAATAACTCAGTCATAGGCTTCGCAATCTTTGAGAAATTCTCAATAAATCTCCGGTAGTATCCTGCGAGTCCAAGAAAACTCCGGATCTCTCCAACTGTTGTTGGGGCTTCCCACTTGGTCACGGTTTCAACTTTAGCGGGATCTACTGCTATACCTTCTCCTGATATAACGTGTCCGAGGAATCCTACTTCCTTCAACTAAAACTCACATTTGCTGAACTTGGCATATAATTGATGTTCTCTGAGCTTTCCAAGTACCAAACGCAAATGCTCCTTATGCTCCTCTTCATTCTTCGAATAAACCAGGATATCATCAATGAACACTACGACGAACTTATCCAAAAACTCCATAAACACTTTGTTCATCATGTTCATAAAATAGGCAGGTGCGTTAGTCAGACCAAATGACATAATGGTATACTCATACAGCCCATACCTGGTGGTAAAAGCTGTCTTCGGAATATCCTATTCTCGAATCTTCAACTGGTGGTATCCTGATCGCAGATCGATCTTGGAAAATACCTTAGCTCCATGCAATCGATCAAACAGATCGTTGATCATTGGTAGTGGGTACTTGTTCTTGATCGTTACTTCATTCAATCCTCGATAATCAACAACCATCCTTAACGATCCATCCTTTTTCTCCACTAGAAGTACTGGCGATCCCCAAGGCGAAGAACTTGGGCGAATATATCCCTTATCCAGTAACTCCTTAATCTGCTTCTTAATTTCCACCAAATCCTTTGCTGGAATCCTATATGGTCTCTTTGATATTGGACCTGTGCCTGGCAATAGCTCAATCAAAAACTCATTATCTCTATTCGGTGGCATGCCTGGCAACTCTTCTAGAAATACTTCAGGAAAATCCCTTACCACTGGTACTTCCTCCTGCACAACTCCTGTTAGGCAATTTACTTGAGTCCTCTTTGGCACATGCCGGGATACATACTTGATCCTTCTCCCTTCTGGGGTGGTAAGCAAAATTGACTTACTATCACATTCAATATTCCCTTCATACTTTGATAACCAATCCATGCCTAATATCACATCCAATCCTTGAGATTCCAATACTATTAGGTCTGAGGGAAAAACATAGTTACCAATCCTTAATGGTAACCGATCACACCATAGACTAGCCACATACTCTGCTCCGGGCGAGGTTACTAACATGGGTGACCTAAGGGCTTGGGTTGATAGGTTATACTTATCCACAAATCCCCTTGAGATGTATGAATGCGATGCACCAGTATCAAAAAGAACGAGTGCAGTAAATGACTTAACCAAAAACTTACCTATTACTGCATCGGGCTGAGCTTCAACCTCCTCCACGCTAACGTGGTTCACCTGTCCCCTATTGAAAGGGTTCGGCTTCTTCCCAGAACTTCCATTGCTATTTCCATTTTGTAATTCAGGACATTCATTGGCATAATGTCCTGTCTTCGAACACTTAAAGCAAGTGACTTGGCTTAGGTCCTTCTTGGCTGGGGTTGAGGGGTTGGTGCGGTTCTGGCTGTTGCTTCCTCCATTGCCATTACCATTCTTGGTGCCATTGTGATTGTGCGAGCTACCTCCTCCATGGGTATGCTGAAAATGTCCTCCCGGTCTAGGGGTAAAACGTGGCTTCTGATGAGCTCCTGAATTGTACTTTCCTTGTCCATACTTCCTCTTGCGATTCTCAATTTGCTGCTACTTCCCTTCAATCATAAGAGCACGATCTACCAACTCCTGGTAGTTGTTGAAGGTTGCTACCATCAACAGCATGCTTAGCTCATCGTTCAGTCCTTCCAGAAACTTCTCCTGCTTAGCTGCATCCGTAGCGACGTCATCTGGGGCATAACGTGCTAACTTACTAAAGTCCTGCACATACTGGCCAACTGTCCGTCCTCCTTGGCACAAGTTGCGAAACTCACGCTTCTTCATGGCCATAGCTCCTGCTGAAACATGGGCAGTACGAAAAGCCTGCTGAAACTGGTCCCATGTGACAGTGTCTACTGGGAAAGTGGCTGTGAAATTCTCCCACCATGATGCTCCTGGTCCTTCTAGCTGATGTGTGGCAAACTTCACCTTCTCCGCATCTGTGCATCCTGCTGTGGTCAACTCCCTAGCTGTCTTGCGGAGCCAATCATCTGCTACTATCGGCTCGGTGCTACTGGAAAACACCAGCGGATTCAGCCTAAGAAAACGGGCTAAGTGGTCAACAGGTGGTGGTGGTGGTGGGTTGTTGTTGTTGTTGTTCCCCTAATTCTGATTCTGGACTAGTAACTGCATCAATGTGTTCTGCTGCTGGATCAACTGGGTGAGCTCCGGTGGAAAGGTAAATCCAGGGTCACGTCTCGGAGGCATCTGAGGGTTTAGAAAAGATGAGATATAAGAATAGAGGGGGTCTAAAGAGAAAACACTACCCATATGCACTTGAGGCAAAAGCAAACAATCGATCTATCTATCGCAAAAGTGCTCGGACTACTATATTTACATGGTGGACTACTACTACTGATGTGGTGGTCTACTAGAAATATTCTACGATCGTTGACTCCATGATATCTGCTCCAGCTTCATCAACATAGTCATCATCGCTACTATCTACTTCCGAGTCGGTGCCGTCGATGATGATGTAGTCTTCCGGGCTAATTTCCTGAGATTCTTCATCTTCATCTACTGGCGTAGGGTCTCCCATAAATATTCCAATCTTCTTGATCAGGTCGTCATTCTTCTCCACCAATACTTCAATTTCCTCTTCATAATCTTCATGTGTAGCCTTGAGTTCTTCCTCCAGTTCCTTGATTCTAGTTTTAGCCTTCTTCAGATCTATCATGTCGGCGCACATCTGGTTCTCCTGTCGTCGAATGTGCTGATTCAACTCCTGGAAAAAAAGCTGTGATTGATCTATCCTTCCTGGTGCTGATCATCTCCCAGTGTTCATCTCGGCGCCCACAAATCTGGTAGATAGTATCCTTGAGATCCTTGCGGTAGACTTCTCCAATGCGTCCCATGGCAATGTGAGCTGCCATGCTCTTTCCTAGACTCCAAGTTGGTGCAACGAAAGAAAACTCTATGGGCTCAGTGACTGGTATGAACGTCCTTCCTGGAACTTGAACTTGAATCATCCAGCGGTGTTCTTCAGGTAAAGTGGCGTTGTAGGTTCCCGTGAAGCTTGGTACTCCTATATTCAGGTATCTAGTGACTTCCTTCAAGTGGCGTCCAAAGGGTGTATCTTCATCCGGTTGTGTGAACTTGTTCCTTGCATCCACCATCCTAAAGAGTACAAAGGATGAGAGGTCAGAAGAGAAGAGAGTGAATAGTGATCTAGGTCTTTAGCTTAGTGGTCGTGTCCTACAGTCAGCATGTGCTCTGATACCATCTCTGTAGCGACCAGACCTCAAACAGTCTGATCTCTGTGCTCCGGTGTCATCCCTGGATCAGTAATGCTGACACCACACAGTACTCGGAGGATTTATAGCAGAGTAGCAATCACACTCTTATTACATCGAGTGTCTCAAAAGAGAACTTATTACAATAAGTATGGCTTAAGGCCATCTAATAACGATAACAGCAGATGGCTTGGAAGATAAGTGAGTCCATCAACTCCAACGGCATCACTGAGTATAGAACCACGACCTAAACTCCTTAATCGTCATCTGAAAAGTCTGCAACATTAACGTTGCAGCCCGAAAACGGGTCAGCACATGGAATATGCTGGCAAGGTAACACATAGAGTGTAATGGAATGAAACAGCTATACTATATGCATATTTGGCTGGTGGAAAGCTCTATGGTTACTGTTTTTGCGTAAAGCCAATTTTTCCCTACTTCAAAGGAATAAATTTATTTAACTATCATGGTGGTTGTTAAACATTGAGAATGGTTGACAGCATTCTCAATCCCAATTAAACATCATCATTAAACATAACCCAAGAAAATTAATTTAGAGTAACATGTTGAGATTCACATGAAAATCCAGGTACTAGATTCTCAAGATGTCCATAACCGGGAACACAGCTAACCATGATTAGTTTATTACACTCTGCAGAGGTTTGTGCACTTTTCCCCACAAGACTCGATCGCCTCCGTTTGGTTTCTCGCACTACATGGTGTTTGAGAAGACGGATGACCGAGACAGTCTTTCAGAAGCGCTAGCACCTTACGATGAGGTAGACCATACCACCTACATCCCCTACATCTGCTAGTCTACCACTATAAGAGTTCACACAACTTAGTCAACTATGCTAGAGCCCATAATAGCTTGTGGCTGCACACGGAAGTTTCTAGTATGAATAGTCTCATGATCCCTTTGAGCCTGGGCGGCGGTCCAAAAGAAAACAGGCAAGACCTGGAATACCCAGGTGCCTCAGTCCACCCAGATGTGTGTTTAAGTTGCCAACTTAGATAAACCATTATTTAACAATCTCACATCTGTCATGGATTTCACTCACCCAATCCACGTCTACTAGCATAGCATGGCATAATTAGCAAACGTAGAAGTAACTCCCAAAGGTTTGATAATAAACAGGTAATAGGTACTACCTCATCTACTTCCCATCCCACAATTTAATTAGATCCTAATCATGCAATGTGTGAGGATTGATCTAATGCAATAAAACTGGGTAGTAGAAAAGGTATGATCAAAGTGTTACTTGCCTTGTTGATGATCCGTGAAACCTAACGATTCGAAGTAACAGGCGGCGCACTCCGGGTATTCTATCGCAGACAAACAAACAAGCTTACAATAAGTACTCATCTAATGCACAAGTAAAACTCAAATAAGAGATCTAACCAGAAGGTTCAACTTAAGAACTCCGGTTGGCAAAAAGAATCAAATCGAACGAAACAACAAAAGTCAAATGGCGAAAGAAAACAACTTCGTTCTACTAATCTGGATCTAGGGCAAATTTTACAGCAACAAAAACTTGTTTAAGTTGGTTAAACGGATAGAGGGTTTCGAGACGAATCCCTAGGCACTTGAATTGCCTGATTCCGATAAACGAGTGAAAAGTTAAACTAAAACGAAAATCGGATCAGGAATCACGATCAGAAAAATCGCGGATTTAATCCGAGAAAAACAAAAACGACGAACGCTGATTTTTTTTCTCTTTTTTTTCGGCACGGAAAATGAGGCGCGACGAACCTCGGGCGGCGGGATCATCGGCGGCGGTGGCAGCGGCTCCGGCGGCGCGCGCGGATCGAGGCGGGGCTGATGGGCTGGGGCGGCTCGGGGCGGCGCTTTTTAAAGGCTGCCCCGGGCGGTGTCCCGCTCGGGTACGGCCCGAAGTCGGTTCGTTTTTTTTCTTTTTTTTCAGCTCGGAAGAAAAATAAAAAGAAATACTAAACGGACTCCAAAAATTCTGAAATAAATTTTCCCGGGCTTCTAAAATCGAGCCGCACAAGGTGAACATTTATTTGGACCCTAAATGCAATTTTGAAAACGCACTTTTTTCCAAAATTCAAATAAAACACCGAAAAACTCCGAAATAAAATCTTATTTGATTTTATTATTAAATCCTCAATATTTCTTTATTTTTGGAAAGTCATTTTATTCCCTCTCTCATATTTTTGTAATAGAAATAATTGATGATAAAATAAATAAAATCAAATGATCCTATTCTCAAAATTTGAGAAAACTCAAAAATGAAAATAACGAAATCCCCAATTCTCTCCGTGGGTCATTGAGTTGCGTAGAATTTCTAGGATCAACCAAAAAGCAAAATAAAATATGATACGCATGATGATCTAATGTATAACATTCCAAATTGAAAATTTGGGATGTTACACTCTCGGCTCTACACAACGCAAGAACACAAGCAATGGAACAACAATCAATCACGGTGCAATGCACAAGCAACACGATGCAATACATGCCGTGATATGCAAGATATGATATGCAATGCATATGTGTGCTCTGGAAGAGAAAGAAAGATCAAGGCATCAACTTGTCAAAACAAGTGTGCCACTGGAAAGATGAGACGATTTCAGTCGAAATTGATATAAAGATCACCAGAAACGGATGCACGGTTTGCAAATGGCTAGCAAAACAAGGATGGCGCAAAACTGCGATTAACAACATGATGCCAATTAGAATGCAACAAGAAACTAAGATAATGCACTCCAACATAGCAACAAAGCATATGGAAGTGATTTACAAGAGATGCTTGACAAAACATGAACACTGAGCTACGACTAAATCACACTACAACAGGTTCAAACAAGCGTGGCAAAAGTGCAAAGGATATCAACTTCACAGGCTTTGAGAAATTACTAACATGTCAAAAACAACATCAGGAAGCAATGTTTAGAGCAAGCAACAACATGCTACAGGAACATATCATAGCAAACCAAGGCACGACATAATTCTACAAAAAGCATAGAACAAAAGTCCCTTACTGATCATGATCGAAAAAGGCACAGAAGATATGATGGCACCCATGTAAACATAGCAAGTTTTATTAACAGTTTCAGACTGCAGAAAAACAGAGCATGGCATAAACGGAATTATGATAGCAACTTCGAGAGGTCATGCCACTCACCACAAAGCATTTCATGACAATATAAGTATACCAATATGAAGATGACATGTTCATGAAGCTAACCATGGCAAGAGCATGTTGATAGGATGCATGGATCACTAACAACAACCATGGGAATATTGATTAACATGTTAACATTATTCCAGGAACATTTTATAGCAAAAGTAGAGCATAAACATGACACGCTAGAGCACTCCATAATTGCAAACATGGGCATGGATGGATATAGCATAACCACATGTCCAAAACATTCTTACTGAAGTATCCCAAAATAAGCTTGGATCTCACTGTAGCAAGAGGCTACTTTGCATGCTTGTGCTAGTCACCACATTGATCAAAAACATACAAGACAAGCACCCATGTAAAGACAGCATAATGTAGTTCAAAACACATGTAGACCTCATACTCATACGATGAACACATCAAATGCAACAAAAATGACAAAACCTCATGATCTGGTAATCACCAGCAGCTAACATTTTATAGCACTCTCGCATCAATGAAAAAGGCATCATAATGGGCATGAACATCCATGGAAATGCTTCTAACGTGGAGAGCTCAACGAGGCAAACAAATCGACATATCATGTGCAACAATCGGAGCTACGGTCACCGAGATGCGATGCGATGAAAAAGGCTTGAAAATGTTACAGAGATAAAAACTTGGGCGAAAATCACCTCCCGAAAATGGATCTAGGGTTTCAGGGCACGCGATTCGAAGTTCGCCGGAGCTCTTGCCGGGATCTCGCCGGAGTGGAGGGAGATGACTGGCCGGAGCTCGGGGTCGGCGCCGGAGAGATGGGGAGGCCGGATCTGGGGTCGCCGACGACGAGGGGTGGAGGAGGCGGCGACGAGGCGCCGATTTGGGATGGCGGTGGTTGACGCGGTGGCGCGGCCGGGCAGGGAGGGGCGATGGCCAGCGGCGGCGGGGAGGAGCGGGCAGCGTGCGGAGGAGCAGGGCGGTCGGGTGGTGGAATGGGGGAGCGGGGCGGCGCGTGGAGGAGTGGCTCGGCCGGGCGGCGACGTGGGCCGCGGGGACCTGCCCTGGGCCCTGGCAGGCTTCGGCGGGTGGCGGCGATGTGGGGCGCGGGCGCGGGCGACGTGGCACGTTGCGATAGGTCCGGGCGGCGGCAGCGCTGAGGTGGCGGCGTTGGATTGGTTCCGGAGACGTGTCCGGCGCGGGCGGACGCGTCCGGCGGCGCGGTGGAGAAGGGTCTAGGGTTAAACCACGAATTTGGACGGAGTGCACATATTTATAGGTAGAGGGAGTTTGGAGTGTCCAAACGACGTGTCGTTTTCACCCACACAATCGTGATCCGACGATGGAGGGCATGGAGATGATTTAGATGGGTTATTGGGCCGTTTTGGAGGGGTGTTGGGCTGCAACACACAAGAGGCCTTTGCAGATACCCGGTTAACCGTTGGAGCATCAAACAGCCTCCAGATGGAATGGAATTCGACAGGCGGTCTACCGGTGGTGTACCAAGGCCACTTGGCAAATATCGGTCCATTCCGAGAATGTTTAATACCCGCTCACGAAAAGAGACAAGAGTGGTGCCCTGGTGCATGCGGGAGTGTCGGATTGAGAAACGGACAATGAGCAAAATGCTCGGATGCATGAGACGAACACGTATGCAAATGCGATGCACATGATGACATGATATGAAATGCATGACATGAACAAAAAGCAAAATGAAGACAAAAACCCAACCACAAAGGGAATCACATAACTTAAGGCCTAAAATGGCAAGAGTCGGAGTTGCAAATATGGCAAGTTACATCCGGGGTGTTACATGTGGGTATCTTTTTGCAAAACTGCCATAGTTTCCTTCCTATCCGTCAAATATAAACCGAACAGACTCTTATAAAAAACAGAGTTGGTGATGATGGTCTGCCTGCCATCCTGCAATATAGGTCGTCTGATTTATATCCGATGGACAGGAAGGAAAATATGGAAATTTTGCAAAAAGGTACCCACACACCTCTCCACAATTACAAATAAGGCCTTCCCTCGTTCATCCTTTTCTCTCACAAGATAAACTAGTCATACAAATGCATCTTGATGTTAGGTGCAACGCACGGGCATCTTGCTAGTAAGAGTAGAAATATGAACATTTACAATAGCACATATATATGATGTGAAAGTATTGATTTGCTATTGTATATGTTATTATTTCTGTCTATGAACTTTGTCAAAGTTTACAAAGTTTGACTTTGAGCAAAGCTAAAATGCGGAGTAAATAAAAACAGAGGGAGTACGTAGGGACTTGTATACTCTAGTTACTACTGCTGGAACATGGTAAGTTGGACCCCTAAATGCGGGCACAGACCAGGCACACCTCAATTATTCTTTCAAAAAGTCGGACACCTACATTTAGCACACCATTCAGCTACTTAATCAAGTGTTATGCTTCACTACTTGAAAAGGAAAAGGGTGGTACCATACCCTAAACCACCACACTTGGGGCTAGGGTAATAACTTGGTACTGTACCACATTTGAACCAGGGCACAAAAACCACATGTTCTGCGCCTAATGCACAACGCGGAGCACTGACGCTCGAATATGGCTGAGAAAACAGGGAAACCGACATGTGGGGCACACCTATCGGGATGACGTAGCACGGACTAGTCCAATGGAGGAGCTAGCCCATGACCTCCTCGCCACAGGCAACCGTTCATGTGGGTCGTGGGGGCCAGCAACACAGCGTAGCTCCAGCACCGCCTCTGGACAGGGCGATCGCGGTGAGCGACACGCTCATCATTGCTGGACACTGTCGGTTTCAGTGTGCCGAGGGTGGCGTTAGCATTGTGGCATGACTAGCGGATCAACACCCGGGTCGTCAAGGATGCACGAGGCGCCGAAGTGTGCATGCGCCGCGACGCGTCCGCGGAGTGGTGTAGCGCGGCCAACTGCATCCCCAGACCTGAGACCATGCTGGGTCATCTTGCTTTTTCAATGAAATGTGGGGTCGCATGTGAGCAAAGGGCATCTCCAACGTTGCCACAACCGCAGCTGACTACACTGGCACACCAAAAACCCTTGTCCCTCGCGCTGTCGCGCCGTGCGTTCCGAGCCGACGCCCGCTGCCCGCATTCATGACGTATGTATGTATGCCGTCGTTAAGAGGCTCGGTGCCCGACGAACAAACTTCGGCGACTTACTGACCCGCCCGGACGTTCGCCAGAATGCACTACTTAAAGCGGAAATGCCCAGCTAACCTCCACACCATAGCGCATCGTCCTGCGACCTGGCACCACATCCGCCATGACCGTGAGCGCGAACACTCTGAAGGAGAGCTTTTTCTTCGGGGATGAAGCTCGAGGTCGCCGCCCTTGCTCAAGTCGCCGCTCGCAACGCAATAGCGGCGTAGCCGGATGCGGACGCAACCGTACAAGCGGTGGCCACGATGGCGGCCGACGACGGGAGCACCGTCAGCCACACGTCCTACTTGTCGCTCTCCAATGTCCGACGCAACCGAGGTTGGGGACTCCTCCAAGGATGAGTAGGGCATGGGAGGCGGCAGGGCATGGTGTGCGAACTGGCCAGTTTGTCTCCCGTGTTCTACTCTTCCTCGCCGGAGACCGCACCTTCGTCTTGAACCCCGCCCCCGTACATGGAGATCGCAGATGGAGGACGTCGGTCGCCGTTGTAGAATAGGTTTAGGGTCGGGTTTCTTTCATTTTTCTGTCCTATAAAAGTTCGAAATGTAATGAAAATCGGTCGTGTTTGCATTAATCTCGGCTGGTGTATATGAACTTTCACAATAATATAGTATATTATAGGAGTACTAGCAAGATGCCTGTGTGTTGCACGGAACATCCAGATTTGTGGGAGAAAAAGGATGAATGAGGGAAGGCCTTATCTGAAAATGTGGAGAGGAGTGCGGGTAAATTGTCATAGTTTCCTTCCTATCCGTTAGATATAGATCGGACAGCCTATATTGCAGGATGGCAGGCACACCATCATCACCAACTCTACCTTTTATTGAACCGAGACAAAGCTAATATGTGAAGTAAATAAACACATAGGGTCTACATACACAATTTATCTTAGGCACTCCAATAGTATGTCCATGATACTTCTCCAATGTATCTATAATTTTTGATTGCTCCATGCTATATTATCTAATGTTTTGGACTATATTGGGCTTTATTTTCCACTTTTATATTATTTTTGGGACTAACCTATTAACCGGAGGCCCAGCCCAGAATTGCTGTTTTTGCCTATTTCAGTGTTTCGGATGAACGGAATATCAAACGTAGTCCAAACGGAATAATATCTTCGGGAACGTGATTTTCTCACCGAACGTGATCCAGGAGACTTGGACCCTGCTCCATGGAACAAAAGAGGCGGTCACGAGGGTGGGGGGCGCCCCCCTAGGGCGCGCCCCCCTGCCTCATGGGCCCCTTGTTGCTCCTCAGCCGTACTTCTTCCTCCTATATATACACACGTACCCCCAAACGATCAGAACAGGAGCCAAAAACCTAATTCCACCGCCGCAACTTTCTGTATCCATGAGATCCCATCTTGGGGACTGTTTCGGAGCTCCGCCGGAAGAGGGCCGTCATCACGGAGGGCTTCTACATCATCATAGCCTCTCCGATGAAGTGTGAGTAGTTTACCTCAGACCTTCGGGTCCATAGTTAGTACTTAGATGGCTTCTTCTCTCTCTTTGAATCTCAATACAAAGTTCTCCCCCTCTCCTGTGGCGATCAATTCGATGTAATCTTCTTTTTGTGGTGTGTTTGTTGAGACCGATGAATTGTGGGTTTATGATCAAGTCTATCTATGAATAATATTTGAATCTTCTCTGAATTCTTTTATGTATGATTGGTTACCTTTGCAAGTCTCTTCAAATTATCCGTATGGTTTGGCCAAGTAGATTGGTAGTTCTTGCCATGGGAGAAGTGCTTAGCTTTGATTTCTATCTTGCGGTGTCCTTACCCAGTGACAGAAGGGGCAGCAAGGCATGTATTGTATCGTTGCCATCGAGGATAACAAGATGGGGTTTATTTGATATTGCATGAATTTATCTCTCTACATCATGTCATCTTGCTTAAGGCGTTACTCTGTTTTTAACTTAATACTCTAGATGCATGCTGGATAGCGGTCGATGAGTGGAGTAATAGTAGTAGATGTAGAATCGTTTCGATCTATTTGTCACGGACGTGATGCCTATATACATGATTATGCCTAGATATTCTCTTAACTATGCTCAATTATGTCAATTGCTCAACAGTAATTTGTTCACCCACCGTAGAATACTTATACTCTTGAGAGAAGCCACTAGTGAAACCTATGGCCCCCGGGTCTATTCTCATCATATCAATCTCCATTACTTTAATCTTGCTTTACTTTTTTACTTTGCTTTTACTTTTTACTTTGCATCTTTATACCAAAAATACCAAAAATATTATATCTATCAGATCTCACTCTCGTAAGTGACCGTGAAGGTCTTGACAACCCCTAATCGCGTTGGTTGCGAGTAGCTATCGCTTTGTGCAGGTACGAGGGACATGAGCGTGGGCTCCTACTGGATTGATACCTTGGTTCTCAAAAACTGAGGGAAATACTTACGCTACTCTGCTGCATCATCCCTTCCTCTTCGGGGAAAACCAACGCAAGCTCAAGACGTAGCAGTCCACTACACATTCACGCATTTCACATCTTTCTACATCTACGGGAACCTACGAAAGGGTTAACATAAAATGCCTCCCTCTCTCCTGAATGATTTTCATGGTGGTGGGCCCCTCCCTCCCCCCAATCTACAATCAACAGCTCACACATTTCACATTACGTTAATTACGTAACTGGGATTACATAGGTGTAGCATTACTCGTCCAAAAAATCCAACTAAGCCAACCTCCCAGCATATCGCGCGGGAAAAGACCCAGCCACGTCATTTTAGTCGGGATTACCGGATTACTAGTAGTAGTATTGATGGATCGCGTGAAGCATCAAGTTTTTTTTGAGGGGGCGAAGCACCTAGTTTAAAAGGAAAAAATGCGGTACACTCATAGCACCCCTATCGCGGTCGCATTGCACCCCACACACGTTCTATCCTGCACACGGATCACGCAAACGGAACGCACTTCGGCTTGCCCCTTCACTGACACGTGGGACTGCACTTGGAGAAACCGACCATGCGCCAAACACCCCCCGCCCACTGTGCGAACCCCCCCCCCCCCAAAAATTCCCACAAATCCCAAATTCAACCGCCCTTCGGCCAACTAGCCAATAATATTCCCCAAACCGCCCTCCCCCCGCCCCCCTCCACTCCATTCGCTCCGCCAAAGCCGCCCTCCCAGCCGCGCCGATACATCGGCGCTGTGGTTCGTCAAGGGGACGCACAGCGATCCTCTCGCTCCCACAATACGCTCTCGTAGACTGCCATACTCAAGCCGCACCGCCACCGCTGGTGACGTTCTTGTGGAGGCGCACGACGGTCAGCGCCGCCACCGCTGGCGACGTTCGTGTGGAGACGCACGGCGGTCAGCTTCTCCCACGGTAAGCGCATTCTAGACTAAGGCCCCGTGCATGTCGGAGTACCGCTGAATGTTAGCTGATAGACATTGTTAATCTCACTTTTTGCCGAAGTAGTTTACAGTCAATATGCTCTACTTAAGAAGCTTCCTTGCCCTATTGTGCACTCAGTATGCTTAGCTGAGATGGCATGCCAAGCCCGATTAGTTGCTAAAATATCCTGCCACATATTTATTGTGATGTAGATTGCCATGGTCTAGTAGCCAATCTGTTAGGTGAAATAGCTCTGCACCATTTTATACTCGATCTTTGTTGTTGCGATGGCCTTCGATAGTTCGATGGCCATGTGCTCAGCCTCATTGACTGCTGAAATAGCCTGCCATAATTTAGCACTCAAATATGTTTGCTGAATTAGCTTTAAATATATTTTGTTACTTAGATCTGGAAGTCCAAACATCGACCTAGGTATTTTTTTTGGACTTCATAAAAAGAATATATGTTTTTCCTATAATATCTAGTAGAATAAATAATTTTTATGTCTAACAGATGGACATGACTTGGATAACTTCTGCTCGAAGATTCTCCACTGCATATGTCAAAGGGGTTGAAAACTTCATGAACTTTATCAGAGCTGAGTACGGTGGTCCGAAATCATATGTGCACTGCCTGTGTAGCAGTTGTATGAATTTAGTTACAAGACCCCAGTCAACTGTGCAAAATTATCTACACTTGTATGGGATGTCGGTCACATATACTAGGTGGGTTCATCATGGTGAAGCTATGAACGTCAATGTTACTGACTGCGTGGAAGTAGCAGATCACCTCCCGAAACGGATCTAGGTTTTCGGGGCACGCGATTCGAAGTTCACCGGAGCTCTCGCAGGGATCTCTCCAGGGTGGAGGGAGATGACCGGCCGGAGCTCGGGGTCGGTGCCGGAAAGACGGGGAGGCCGGATCCGGGGTCGCCGGCAACAAGGGGTGGAGGAGGCGGCGATGAGGCGCCGATCTGGGACGATGGTGGTTGACGTGGTGGCGCGGCTGGGCGGGGAGGGGCAGTGGTCAGTGACGGCAGGGCGGAGAGGGGCGGCGTGCGGAGGAGCAGGGCGGCCGGGCGGCGGCGTGGTGGAGCGCGGCAGCGCGCGGAGGAGTGGGTCGGCCGGGCGGCGACGTGGGCCGTGGGGGCCTGCCCTGGGCTTCGGTGGGTGGCGGCGATGTAGGGCGCGGGCGCTGGCGACATGGCGCGTTGCGATAGGTCCGAGCGGCGGCAACGCTGAGGTGGCGGCGTTGGATTGGTTCGGGAGACGTGTCTGGCGGACGTGTCTGGCGCGGGCGAACGCGTCCGGCGGCGCAGTGGAGAAGGGGCTAGGGTTAGATCGTGAATTTGGACGGGGTGCACATATTTATAGGTAGAGGGAGTTTGGAGTGTCCATACGAGGTGTAGTTTTCGCCCACACGATCGTGATCCGACGACGGAGGGCATGGAGATGGTTTAGATGGGTTATTGGGCCGTTTTAGAGGGGTGTTGGGCTGCAACAGACAAGAGGCCTTTGCGGTTACCTGGTTAACCGTTGGAGCATCAAACGGCCTCCAAATGGAATGAAATTCGACAGGCGCTCTATCGGTGGTCTACCAAGGCCACTTGGCAAATCTCGGTCCATTCGGAGAACGTTTACTCACGAAAATAGACAAGAGGGGTGCGCCGGTGCATGTGGGAGTGTCGGATTGCGAAACAGGGAACGGGGAAAATGCTCGGATGCATGAGACGAACACGTATGCAAATGCGATGCACATGATAACATGATATGAAATGCATGACATGAACAAAAAGCAAAACGAAGACAAAAATCCAACCACGAAGGGAATCCCATAACTTAAGGCCGAAAATGGAAAGAGCCGGAGTTACAAATATGGCAAGTTACATCTGGGTGTTACATGTGGGTATCTTTTTGCAAAATTGGCATAGTTTCCTTCCAATCCATCAGATATAAACCGGACGGACTCTTATAAAAAACAGAGTTGGTGATGATGGCCTGCCTACCATCCTGCAATATAGGCCGTCCGATTTATATCTGACGGATAGGAAGGAAAATATGGCAATTTTACAAAAAGGTACCCAAACACCTCTCCACAATTGCAAATAAGGCCTTCCCTCGTTCATCCTTTTCTCTCACAAGATAAACTAGTCATACAAGTGCATCTTCATGTTATGTGCAACGCACGGGCATCTTGTTAGTAAGAGTAGAAATATGGACAGTTAAAATAGCACATATATATGATGTGAAAGTATATTGAATAATGAATCTAATGGTACTGATTTGTTATTGTATATGTTATTATTTCTGTCTATGAACTTTGTCAAAGTTTACAAAGTTTGACTTTGAGAAAAGCTAAAATGCGGAGTAAATAAAAACAGAGGGAGTACGTAGGGACTAGTATACTCTAGTTACTATTGCCGGAACATGCTAAGTTGGACCCCTAAATGCGGGCACGGACCAGGCACACCACAATTATTCTTTCAAATAGTCGGACACCTACATTTAGCACACATTCAACTACTTAATAAAGTGTTACACTTCACTACTTGAAAAGGAAAAGAGTGGTACCATAACCTAAACCACCAGACTTGGGGCTAGGGTAACAACTTGGTACTGTACCACATTTGAACCAGGGCACAAAAACCACCTGTTCTGCGCCTTATGCACAACGCGGAGCACTGACGCTCGAATATGGCTGGGAAAACAGGGAAACTGACATGTGGAGCACACCTATCGGGATGATGTAGCGCAGACTAGTCCAATGTAGGAGCTAGCCCACGACCTCCTCGCCACAGGCAACCGTTCATGTGGGTCGTGGGGGCCAGCAACACGGCGCAGCTCCAGCACCGCCTCTGGACAGGGCGATCGCGGTGAGTGACATGCTCATCGTTGCTGGACACTGTCGGTTTCAGTGTGCCGAGGGTGGCTTTAGCGCTGTGCCATGACTAGCGGATCAACACCCGGCTCGTCGAGGATGCACGGGGCGCTGAAGTGTGCGCGCGCCACGACGCGTCCGCGGAGTGGTGTAGCGCGGCCAACTGCATCCCCAGGACCTGAGACCATGCTGGGTCGTCTTGCTTTTTCAACTAAATGTGAGGTCGCATGTGAGCAAAGGGCATCTCCAATGTTGCCACGCCCGCAGCTGACAACCCTGGCACAACAAAAACACTCGTCCCTCGCGCTGTCGCGCGGTGCGTTCCTTGCCGGCGCCAGCTGCCTGCATTCATGACATCTGTCCGTATGCCGTTGTTAAGAGGCTCGGTGCACGACGAACAAACTCCGGCGACTTAATGACGCGCACGGATGCTTTGGCCTCGCTGGAATGCGCTACTTAAAGCGGTAATGCCCAGCTAATCTCCACACCATAGTGCATCGTCCTGCGACCTGGCACCACATCCTCCATGACCATGAGCGCGAACACTCTGCAGGAGACCTTTGTCTTCAGGGATGAAGCTCGAGGTCGCTGCCCTTGCTCAAGTCGCCGTTCATGAGGCAATAGCGGCATAGCCGGACGCAACCGCACAAGCGGTGGCCACGATGGCGGCCGATGACGGGAGCACCGTCAGCCACGCGTCCTACTTGTCCCCGTCCAACGTCTGACACCACCGAGGTCGGGGACTCCTCCGAGGATGAGTAGGGCATGGGAGGCAGTAGGGCATGGTGTGCGAACTGGCCGGTTTGTCTCCCGTGTTTTACTCTCCCTCGCCTGATACCGCACCTTCGTCTTGAACCCCGCCCGCCGTACATGGAGATCGCAGATGGAGGGCGTCGGTTGCCGCTGTAGAATAGGTTTAGGGTCGGGTTTCTTTCATTTTTCTGTCCTATAAAAGTTCGAAATGTAATTAAAATCTGTTGTGTTTGCATTAATCTCGGCCGGTGTATATGAACTTTCACAATAATATAGTATATTGTAGGAGTACTAGCAAGATGCTCGTGCGTTGCACGGGACATCAAGATCTTGTGGGAGAAAAGATGAACGAGGGAAGGCCTTATCTGCAGATGTGGAGAGGAGTGCGGGTAAATTGTCATAGTTTCCTTCCTATCCGTTAGATATGGATCAGACGGCCTATATTGCAGGATGGCAGGCACACCATCATCACCAACTCTGCTTTTTATTGAACCGAGACAAAGCTAACATGCGAAGTAAATAAACACATAGGGTCTACATACACAATTTATCTTAGGCACTCCAATAGTATGTCCACTACACATTCACGCATTTCACATCTTTCTACATCTAAGGGAACCTACGAAAGGGTTGACATAAATTGCCTCCCTCTCTCCTCACTGATTTCATGGTGGTGGGCCCTCCCTCCCCCCAATCTACAATCAACAGCTCACACGTTTCACATTATGTTAATTATGTAACTGGGATTACGTAGGTGTAGCATTACTCGTCCAAAAAACCCCAACTAAGCCGACCTCCCAGCATACCGTGCGGGAAAAGACCCGGCCACGCCATTTTAGTCGGGATTACCGGATTACTAGTAGTAGTATCGATGGATTGCGCGAAGCATCACATTTTTTTGAGGGGGCGAAGCACCTAGTTTAAAAGGAAAAAAGGCGGTACACTCAAAGCACCCCTCTCGCGGTCGCATTGCACCCCACACACGTTTTGTCCTGCACACGGCTCATGCAAACGGAATGCGCTTCGGCATGCCTCTTCACTGACATGTGGGACTGCACTTGGAGAAACTGACCATGCGCCAAACCCCCCCCCCCCACCGTGCGAACCCCCCCCCCCCAAAAAAAATTCCCCCAAATCCCAAATTCAACCTCCCTTCGGCCAAGTAGCCAATAATATTCCCCCAAACCCCCCTCCCCCCCGTCCCCCTCCAATCCATTTGCTCCGCCAAAGCCGCCCTCCCAGCCACATCGATACATCGGCGTTGTGGTTCGTCAAGGGGACGCACGATGATCCTCTCGCTCCCACAGTACGCTCTCATAGACTGCCATCCTCGAGCCGCGCTGCCGCCGCTGGCGACGTTCTTATGGAGGCGCACGGCGGTCAGCGCTGCCACCGCTGGCGACATTCGTGTCGAGACGCACGGCGGTCAGCATCTCCCACGGTACGCGCATTCTAGACTGAGGCCCCGTGCATGTTGGTGTAGCACTGAATGTTAGCTGATAGACGCTATTAACCTCACTGTTTGTCGAAGTAGTTTATAGTCAATATGCTCTGCTTAAGAAGCTTCCTTGCCCTATTCTGCACTCAATATGCTAAGATGATATGGCATGCCAAGCCCGATTAGTTGCAAAAATATCCTACCACATATTTATTGTGACGTGGATTGCCATGGTCTAGTAGCCAATCTGTTAGGTGAAATAGATCTACACCGTTTTATACTCGATCTTTGTTGCTGCGGTGGCCTTCGATAGTTCGATGGCTATGTGCTCGGCCTCATTGACTGCTGAAACAGCCTGCCATAATTTAGCACTCAAATATGTTTGCTAAATTAGCTTTAAATATATTTCGTTACTAAGATCTGCAAGTCCAAATATCTTGCCATAGCTTTAGACATCGACCTAGGTATTTTTTCTGGACTTCATAAAAAACCATATATGTTTTTCCTATAATATCTAGTAGAAGAACTAATTTGTATGTCTAACAGATGGACAGGACTTGGATAACTTCTACTTGAAGATTCTCCGCTGCATATGTCGAGGGGGTTGAAAACTTCATGAACTTTATCAGAGCTGAGTACGGTGGTCCGAAATCATATGTGCACTGCTCGTGTAGCAGTTGTATGAATTTAGTTACAAGGCCCCAGTCAACTGTGCAAAATCATCTACACTTGTATGGGATGTCAGTCACAGATACTAGGTGCGTTCATCATGGTGAAGCTATGAACGTCAATGTTACTGACTACGTGGAAGCAGCAGATCACCATCTTGATCTGCCTGATGCTCAGGTGGAAGAGGAGGAGGAGGTGGTGGTGGCGGAGCCAGTGAGTTTGACCAACATTGAAACAATGCTACGAAATGCTCGTGCATTTCATGAACTTTCACCTGCAGAAGAAAAACGGTGGGCCCGCATGTTGGAACAATGCAACGTGGCTGTCACCCCAGGAAATAAGCTGTCAGTATTCTCAGCTATGGTCACCTTTCTTTAGCTGAAGACATTTGAGTGGATGACCAACAAGTCATTTGATGCGATGTTGGCTGCTTTTCGCAAAGCTTTCCCATATGCGTCTGAGCTGCCACACACCTACAGTAAAATGAAGAATTTCCTTCATGAAGTTGGAATTGGATATGATATGATCCATGTTTGTAAGAATAATTGTGTTCTGTTCTAGAAGGATTATGCCAACTTAAGTGAATGCCCGAAATGCAAATCATCAAGATGGAAAGATGGTGATGCTATGAAGAGTATTCCTCGTAATGTTCTGAGACATTTTCCAATTACACCAAGATTGCAGAGGTTGTTTCATGATGCTGAAACAAGAGAGGATGTATTGTGGCATTCTAGGAACCAGGAGTACAGATATCAGAATGAAATGAGCCATCCATCACATGGTAGTGAGTGGAGAAGCTTCAATCAGAAACACAAAAGTTTGCTGCTGACCCGAGAAACATTAGACTTGGCTTAGATTTAGATGGATTTAACCCATTTGGCCACCAGAGCACCACATGTAGCATGTGGCCAGTGCTTGTTATCCCTTACAACATGCCTCCAAATGTCTGCACCAAAGAATCAAACTACATGATGGCCTTGCTCATCCCAGGTCCAAAAAGTCCTGGAAAGGATTTTGATTTATTCATGGAGCCTCTTGTGGAGGAACTTCAACATCTATGGAGGGGTGTTCTCACTCGAGACCTTTATAGCAGCCCACCAGCTGATTTCTTTCTGCGTGTTGTTATAATTTGGTGTATCCATGATTATCCGGCTTTGGGCACTATGTCAGGGAGAACGACACATGGTTACGATGCATGTGTTCATTGTGATAGGAGTCCACTGTCATACGCAATACTTAGCAAGATCTGTTACATTGGACACTGTTGTTTCCTTGCCAAGGACAAGCCGCGTCCTACAAAATAACGAAGACATGTGTTCAATGCAAAGCATGAAAACCGCGATGCACCAAAGAGGCTCACCGCTTATGAGTTGCAAGTGGAATTAGAGAAGGTCAGGCATATTACACCAAGAAACCATCCTGGTAATTGTAGCAGGAAAAGGAAGTGTGGCAGGGCAGAAGAGAGATTATTGTTTACCCGCACGTCCACTTTGTGGGACTTGGAGTATTGCAAAGATTTGGATCTGCGACATAATCTTGATGTGATGCACATCAAAAAAAATATATGTGACAGCATTATCGGCACACTTCTTAATATTGAAGGCAAGACGAAATATACCTTAAAATCTAATATTGATTTGACACACCTAGGTATCAGAAAGAATTTGCAGGTGGAAGATGAAGGTAAACCACGGGATATGGCACCAGCTGTGTACGTCTTGGACAAGGTAAAAAGAAAAGAATTTTGCGAGGTCCTGTCACGTGTGAGATTCCCACATGGATTAGCTTCCAACCCTGAAAGCAGAGTCAGTGCAGATGGAAATAAGGTACAAGGGTTGAAAACTCATGACTGTCACGTCCTACTTCAAAGGGTTTTACCTATTATCCTTAGCGGATTGGGCTGCCCTGACTTATATAAAGAAGTTCCAGAGTTGGGACAATTCTTCAGGGAACTCTGCAGTAGAAATATCAGGGTAGATGCTTTGGAGCGTCTTTGAGACAAGATACCAACTATCATGTGTGACCTTGAGAATATATATCCTCTAGCCTTCTTTGATGTGATGGTGCATTTGGCTGTTCATCTACCTGATGAAGCACTACTTAGAGGTCTGGTACAGTATGGCTAGATGTACCCTATTCAAAGGCGGCTACACACTTTCAAAGGCTATGTTAGGAATAGAGCTAGACCCGAGGATTCCATTGCAGAGGCCTACATTGCTATAGAAGCATTGACATTCTGCTCAAAATACATTGAAACAGTTGATCAGCTTAGCAAAGAGGTGGGTGAAGACAATCCCAGGCTCAATGTTTTCGATTATTCTGTTCGAGTTATAGGGAAGAATCGACAAGAGGACAAACCTAAAGATTTGGACAAAATGGTTTGGTATGTGTTGAATAATTGTCTTGGGATACTACCTTATATCAAGTAAGTGCTAAGTACTGCAGCTTATACATCGTAATCTACTAAACTTGCAGCACATTCTTATATATTTAGATGTTTGACATGATCACTATGTTGTCTAGCATCTACAAAAAGGAGTTACTACCGCAAAATCCGAGAAACATTGACAAAGTGGTTACGGCAGGATATGCGAAATGGTTCAAGAGCCATGTAAGCTTTTGAATTGCACTATCAGTTTTTTAATATATTGAGTACATAACATGATCAGCTTGTCTATTTTCTAACCATAGGCTAAGAAGATGCGGGAGGATGGGCAGGTAGTTGATGATGCCCTTTACGCACTAGCAATGGGTCCTGATAGTTGGGTAACACATTATGAATCTTGTGTTGTTGGAGATGTGCGCTACAACACCCTTGCAAGCGATGAAGGCAGGAAGACACAAAATAGTGCCATCATGAGCACATATACGTACGACAGAGAGACAACTGAAATGTATGCTAACATAACAGACATTGTTCAGTTGCAGTATATCTCCAGTTTCGAGGATCATCGGTGTGTGGTTCTGTTGTGCTGTCGTTGGTATAACCTGTTTTCCAGGATGACAAAACCCAGGGCTGATGATTATTTCAAATCCAGCAATGTCAAGGCGGCGTACCAGACCAACGAGCCTTTTATTTTGGCAAATCAAGCAACACATATATTTTTCTTGGAGGACACATTTGCACGTAGCGATGACTCGAGAGTATTGCAAAGGTTTGAGCAGAGGAATGCGTTTAATGAAGTTGCACAACAAGATGATGCTTACACAGCTCCTGATGTACAAGATTCCACAAATGTTCCTAATATCTTTGAGAACCATCACGTCAATGACCCTGGTGAAAAGATTGACTGTCATGTTATGGACATACAAGAGTTGATCAAGAAGAAGACAACGTTCGAGGACATTGAGGATGAAGAAGAAGATGACACTCTGAGGAATTACGATTCAGACTGATACACATGGCGAAGATGTTGACGTTGCTGCTGCAGATGATGATTAGATTGCTTTTGTCGTATTTTCCTATCAGAAGACGTTTTTATCTACTATGCAAGATTTTGTTTCCTATGACAACTGAAGCCTGATGAACGTGTTGTTTAGTATTTTGTTGTGAGAACATCACTTGTTATGTATGTTCATTTGTGTTTGGTGATTGTATGACGACTAAAACATGATGACATTGTTGTTTAGTTGTGTCAGATTACGGGTTCCGGTAAACCCTTGAGGTTCGAACACTGGGGTGCACACGAAGGTGTCCGTCCCCCTAGCTCACACTCTCGTAACAATCTCAAAGCCTAGCTCGCCAAACCGGAGGAAAAAATGACACAAGAGTTTATACTGGTTCGGGCCACCGTTGCGGTGTAATACCCTACTCCAGTGTGGTGTGGTGGATTGCCTTGTAGGCTTGGGATGAACAAGTACAAAGGAAGAACAGCCTCCTGAGGAGAGGTTTTCTTGAGCTCGATGAGCTTGTGTGGTTGGGGATGATCTCAATGATCCCTGGTTTGCTATGGTGGTGGCTAGCCCTATTTATAGAGGCTCGGGTCCTCTCCCCAAATATTAGGCGGGAAGGGATCCTATGTAACGCTCACGATGCGGCTATATCTCCCACATGTCGAAGCACGACTTAGAGGCATAACCGCATTGTAAGAAATTTCGCAAGTGAGGTAATCTTCACACAACCCATGTAATACATAAGGGAAAGAGATACATAGTTGGCTTACAATCGCCACTTCACACAATACATGAATAAAGCATTACATCATCCCGAAACAGACAAGGTCCGACTACGGAACCAAAATAAAACAAGACTACCCCAAATGCTACACAGATCCACGATCGTCCCAACTAGGCTCCACTACTGATCAACTGAAACAGAACAGCATAACAGACACGATCTTCATCGAGCTCCTCCTTGAGCTCAGTTGCGTCACCTGCACGGTATCATCGGCACCTGCAAGCTGGTTTTGGAAATACCTGTGAGTCACGGGGACTCAGCAATCTCACACCCTCACGATCAAGACTATTTAAGCTTATGGGTAAGGTAAAAGGTATGAGGTGGAGCTACAGCAAGCGGCTAGCATATATGGTGGCTAACATACGCAAATGAGAGCGAGAAGAGAAGGCAAAAGCACGGTCGAGAAACTATGATCAAGAAGTGATCCTAGAACAACCTACGTCAAGCATAACTCCAACACCGTATTCACTTCCCAGACTCCGCCGAGAAGAGACCATCACGGTTACACACGTGGTTGATGCATTTTAATTAAGTTAAGTTTCATGTTATCTACAACCGGACATTAACAAATTCCCATCTACCCATAACCGCGGGCACGGCTTTCGAAAGATCAAATCCCTGCAGGGGTGTCCCAACTTAGCCCATCACAAGCTCTCACGGTCAACGAAGGATATTCCTTCTCCCAAGACAATCCGATCAGACTCGGAATCCTGGTTACAAGACATTTCGACAATGGTAAAACAAGACCAGCAAAGCCACCTAGATGTGCCGACAAATCCCGATAGGAGTTGCACATAACTCGCTCTCAGGGCACACCGGATGAGCAAGATGTCGGGTAGGCCAGCCCAGAGTTGCCCCTGGTAGCCCCGTACATCGCTCAGTTGGACCAACACTTAGAGAAGCACTGGCCCGGGGGGGTTAAAATAAAGATGACCCTTGAGTCTGCAGAACCCAAGGGAAAGAAAAGGCTAGGTGGAAAATGGTAAAACCAATGTTGGGCCTTGCTGGAGGAGTTTTATTCAAGGCGAACTGTCAAGGGGTTCCCATTATAACCCAACCGTGTAAGGAATGCAAAATCCGGGAATATAACACTGATATGACGGAAACTAGGGCGACCAGAGTGGAACAAAACACCAGGCATAAGGCCGAGCCTTCCACCCTTTACCAAGTATATAGATGCATTAATTAAATAAGAGATATTGTGATATCCCAACAAAATATCCATGTTCCAAACAAGGAACAAACTCCAATCTTCACCTGCAACTAACAACGCTATAAGAGGGGCTGAGCAAGCGGTAACATAGACAAACAACGGTTTGCTAGGACAAGGTGGTTAGAGGCTTGGCTTAACAATATGGGAGGCATGATAAGCAAGTGGTAGGTATCGCAACATAGGCATAGCAAAAGAACGAGCAACTAAGCAAGAAAAGATAGAAGTGATTTCGAGGGTATGGTCATCTTGCCTGAGATCCCGCAAGGAAGAAGAACGAGTCCATGAAGAAGACAAATGGACAGAGTCGAACGAATCCTCACAAACATGACATTATCGGAACTAACCCGAAGAAGCACACCGAAAAGAAGCAAACAAAGATAGTAAACAACCATCACATAAACATGGCATGATGCACAATCAAGTATGATGCATGTCCGGTTTAATGAGGCATGGCATGGCCAAATGCACAAACAATCCTACAAATTAAGTGGAGCTCAATGTGCAACGAGTTGCATATTGAAGAAAACACCACATGACTTATTTAGTTCTCTCTCGTTTAGGTACCCATCAATTTTAAATGTTGTTAAACATGGCAAGAGGTGAAACATGAGTAGAAAACATCGTTAGGCATCTTAAATGAGGCCGGAAACAACAACAACAACAATTCCGGTAAATCCCCACATGCATTTATCAATTTGGTGCAACAACAATTCTAAACATTTAAATGTTATTATCATGATGTGAATGACATGTGCAAGTTTTATGCTATTTTTGTTAAAAGTTGACATGAACATGATATGAAGCATTTGGTCACCATGGCAGAACTGAAGGGTGCCACGACAACATATCGGTATCGATAACTCGATTGAGATACCGATGCAAAAGAGAAGGATGCGGACCTGTGGAACACGCAAGAGATGGTGGGGTGCTCCCGGATTCCGGGTGTCCCACGAGTTAGTGGCATGAAAACGAGTGACAAAACGGACACTTTGCAGACAAAGGGTGCATCTCATCCAACATGCATTCATTCGTTCACGGGCGTCGTCTCGGGGTTATACCTTCGAGGTGAGACTTTTTGGAATGGAATAAGTTCTTAGCGGAAGTAGACGGTCTCGCCACGTTCGTCGAGGTAGTAGTTGTACTCACGCTGTCGTGGAAGTAGTCGTGTTATCGTTCATCTGTGATCACCGGGACGGTAGTAGAAGTAGAGGCACACGACGTCTTGTCGAAACTCATGGCGGCGGTAGTTGTACACAAGTGGTAGTCGAACTTGATGGAACCAATGTCCTCAAGGGTAATCGTGGTACTCGTCGCGTTCCGAAACCGAAGTGGTACTTGGCAATATCCGAGACGGTCTTGATGTTTTGGTGCGGTGTAGTGGTACATCTCAATGGTCATCGTGGTACTTCGTTCCGGTCCTGTAGTCGTACTAGGCCTCGGTGGACCTTCGAGGATCTTGCGTATCCGAAGGGGTACTTGGCGATCGACGGACGTCATGGTACTTGATGGTCCGGGTCTTGGTGTAACCAAAACGGTCATCGCTGATGGAGCTTGGCGAAACCCTGGAGACGATGCGTCCATGTAGGGTTCTTGGCGATGTTCTTGCTGGTCCAAAAGAGACAAGACAGGAGGCTGGTGGTGCATCTGTCCGGTGAGGCCGAGGCGGATCCGGGCAGAGCAAGTGTCGGTGCGAGTCCTGCTGGAGCTCGGGGAAGCTCCTGGCGAGGCCGTCGGGAACGCCGACAGCATGTGGGCGCGGAGGCAGAGGAGCTCAAGGGGAGGCTCGGGCAGAGGAAGAAGTACCCACGTGCTTGGCGGCCTTGGTCAACGGCGGGTGACGAGGTAGATACAGAGTCACGGGAGGGGCGGCAAGCGGACTTGGCTTCGGCGGAGGTGCTCGCTGACGGCGGCCGAAACGCGGCGGGGCCTGGGCTCCTGGTGGCGCTCGGGCCGAGCGAGGTCGCAGGAGGGGAAGCAAGCCAGCGGTGGTGGAGGAGGAAGTCCAGGTGAGGTCCAGCAACCGGGCGACAGGGCGCGCTGGCGATGGTGGGGATCGATGCAGGGGTGCGCCGGGAGAGGCTCTGTCGTCACCGGCGGCTTGGAGAGGACTGGGCGCTGGGGCTCCTCCCTAGCTCGAGGTGGGAGAGAGGATAGGGAGACGAGGGAGATGGGTCACGGGCGAGAGGAGAGATGGGATCGAGGCCCCTGGTGGTGCGAGGCGTGCCTCTGGCGGCGGAAGGAAAACGATGAGGAGGGGGGTACGCGTGGGGATCGGGTAGGGTTAACTGGCACCGGCGCAGGGCCTTAGCCTCGGTGCAACCGGGCTGCGTGCTTAGAGGCCGGCTGTGCTGCAGGCTCTCTCTCCCTCCCTCTCTTCTAAAGCCCAGAAAAAAATAGCAAAGGAAAGAAAGAAAGAAAGAAAAAAATGGAAAGGAAGGGTGGAGAAAGGATTAGGCATGGGGATAAATTTCCTCGACTCGCAAAAAAATGTGTTTGTTCCGCGAAAAATAGAGAAGGTCAAAATTGAAAGATCTAAATTCAAATCCATTTGAATTTAATTCAAATGGTTTGAATAAGTTCAAGGTAATGAAGAGTCCAAAAATATTCAGATTTTTGGTGGAGCTCCGGAAAATGACGAAAGAATTTAGGGACAAGGTTCGAGGTCGAGAAGCGAGATAACAAAGGCATGGGGAAATTTTGCAAGTGTGTTTTTGGTGATTCCATAAGAATGGATTATTTTATAATAGCTCCACTAATATCGGGAGGATATATTATAAAGAGAAGTCATCCTTCCCTCGATTTAAATGGATCGAAGATCCATATGATTTATTTAGTTGAGATGCAAAAGATTTATGACATGATGACATGACGCAATGCACATGATGCAATGAACCAAACAAATCGCACAACGAAAACCCGGAAACCCTGGAAGGCATCTGAAGCTCCGGTCTTGGGGCGTCACATCCTACAACGGCCAATTTGAAGGGGGACAATGAGTACAAGTTATCCTGACAAAAGGTGGTCTTCGCGTGCCAAAGGCTCTAGTGGTGACGCCATCATGGGCTCCATGATGACCTCCATCTTGCCATCCTGCTGGTCTTGGTCTCGTTGCGCCGATATGGAAACCTTTGCCTAACGCCTTGGGACTCCTCGCCTGCGCCTACCTCTTTAGCACCAAAGAGGAAATTGGCACTCTACGCCCGCTGGCACCCGCCTCGCCTTGGTCGTCATGGATCACGTCATGGAAACCTCACGAGGTAACCCTCGCCTTGATCTCTCCGCTCCTCGCGAGCCAGCCTAGTGAGGCTGCCCCTAAGGAGGTCTTGTGTCGTCCTCCTCATGAGGCTTGGCCCCTCTCGAGAGTCTTGAGCGTTGGTTAATGAAGATGGGCCGTATCAGGCCGCTGGTGGAGCCATGCCATGGGCCGCAGGCAGGCAAGTCTGGGTACCCCTGTTCCCAGGACACCGACTGTAGCCCCGGGCCCAAGGCACGCTCGTGCTTGGCTTCGTGGCGAAGCCAAGGGTCAAGTGCGGAGCACGGCGGGCCCTAATAGCCTGCGGCCTTGATTGATGCGTGGCAATTGACGGGACATGGGCGTCTCCGCTTCCCCATGCTGCCTCAGCAATTGCCCGACTTGGCGGGTCCCTGTTGCATGCAAAAAAAAGGTCACTATTACCTTAGATCATGGAGGCAGGTGGTTGGCCTCCTCTGGGCTATAAATGGGAACGGGGCGGAGCCCCCGCCGCCCATCTCTTCCTCCGCTCCTCCTGCTTCTTCTTCTTCTTCTTCTTCCTCCTTGCTTCGCTGTTGCGCCGCATCATCCATGGCGCCAATACGGAAGTTCTGTGCCGGCGAGAAGGGAAAAGCCCCCTGCAAAGAGCTTGGGCCTCTCCCGTCGAAGAAGAGGCTGGTTCGCTCGTGTGATGCCGTTGTGAGCCCGGAGGTGACATGGCCTTGGCAGGAATGGCCTCCCCTGGGCTATCCACTGCCTTTGTACGCCTAGGCAGAGGGCTCCAGAGGAGGTAGCAGGGACCGACGCCCCCTGCACCACGGTCGCGGTGGCCGTGTAGTGGCGGTGCGCGCTGCCGCCCCATGAACCCACATCGAGGGCTCCTCGCATGAGCTTGTGGTGTGCGCGGCGATGCCACCGAGCACGTGGATCTGGTTCCCGCTGTTCTTCACCGAAGAGATGCCGCCGAGAGGGCCGCTAGAGTTCTGGCTGCAGCACGCTGGGTGCAACACCCCGGCGACGGGGGCGGAGGTTGAGGTCGTCTCCCCCGGCAAGGTCTTCATGACCCGCGGGTGGGGTGAGGTCGCCCGCATCTACCGTGCGTAGGGGGCGCTCGCGATCCATTTCAAGTACGATGGAGCCTCCTTGCTATTCTTCAAGGTCTTCGACGAGGAGGGCAATCGCCTGGAGTGCTGTCCTGGAGGGGGCTGCCAGGACAGTGCGGCGGCAGGCGCTTGGCGCGCCCTTGGACCTGCCGACAGCTCCTCCAGCAGCAGCAGTGGCTCCTGGTGGTCCAGCAACTCTCCCGACCCTGACAAGACTCCGGAGACAAGCGATGACAACTACGTGCCCCGAGCTCGCGTCGTGCCCAGAGTGCAGCAATGGCATCCACCCATCGCCGCCATTGATCTAGATGGGGTTGGCGTCAGCCCCCCGTGGCCCACTATTGATGATGACATTGGCGGTGACGCCTGTAGATAGGGCTCCTAGAAACCTTCTTCTTTTGTTCCCTGCAAGGAGTTGAGATGAACCCCATGGGGGCGTGTAAAGAGTTTGTAGTGTCTTCTATTAATATTTTCCTTATTATGAAGATCTATGACTGTGTGTCTTGCTTTGGCTCAGTCCTCCCTTTCCATCCTCGCGGTAGCCTAGTGCTCTACGCCAACAGGTCCTGGTCCCTAGGCAGGCTGCAGCCGTCGCTGGTATGCCAAGTCTCGATGTCGTGGTCAAGGCCAGGAGGTGAGCGGCCCGAGGTCCAGTAAGAGCTCCTGAGGCGCGATGCTCAAGAGGTCCCCTTTAGCGTGCAAGCCACTACCTGAAGGTAGGAAAGGAAGGCGGCGTTGCCGTAGCAAGGCTGCAAGAGATGGGAATCATGTGTCGCATTGCTTGGCTTATCTAGGTGTGAGACTTATCTTAGTGGTCCAAAGTCGATTCCTTGTGCCGTACCAGCTTTGTGCATCTACTGGGTCGAGCTTGCGTGAGCCTCCCCCTCCTTTCACGTCCTTCTATGTGCTCTGCGTCCTCGGGTCCCGGCCCTCGAGCGAGCTCAGCTGCCGCCGCTATGTCAGGTCATGATGCCATGGTCAAGGCCAGGGGTGAGGGCTGGAGAGCTAGTAAGAGTTCCTGAGTCATGATGCTCAGGAGCCCCCCCTTTAATGCGCAAGCGAACTGTGTGAAAAAAGGAGGAGCTTGCGGTGCCATCCGCCATCAGCCTCTAGGGGTTCCTGCAGGTTAGCACGAAGGAGGAATACAGGCTGCAACCGCGCTTGCCAGTCTGCCACTGGTCGTCCCACAAGAAGGTGAAGGCACTGAGGGCCTGGTGAGGTGACGTGTGCGGGGCGTGCCGCGAGCCAGAGCTTGACCACTCAGATTTGTCAGTGTTGGAGGAACGAACCCGGGCACATTCGTCATGCCAGCATGGGTAGCCCCCATTGCGGGATAAGCAGGGGCCGACGGGCAGCGCGGGTGGCCACGATGGATAATAGACGAGCAGGTGATAATCATGAAATGACACAAGCAAAGAGGCAGGTTAGCTCAGATAGATGCAAGAACGATACTTGCCACTGGGACGGACCTGAGCGGCCTGAGGATGATGCAGCCCGAGGGGCGCCCCCTGTAGGGTAAGCTAGAGATGCAAAAGGATATGTGTCGCAGGGACAGACCCGTGTGACTTGGGGATAATGTAGCCCGAGGGGTGCCCCAACTGAATGAACTGAAAAGAGTCACCTGATAATGCCACTGGAGTGGTGTTGCAGTAGCCAATGATGCGTGCTGAAGAGTCGTTCCTCACGAGCCGCCAGGGCCCTGAGCCTCAGTAGGCTTCTGGGGCTCGGGTGGTTCCTTGAGGACCGTCGCCATCTCCACCAGGACAGCATGATGTCTGGCCTCCTGAGCCGCCAGGATGCTCCATAGGTGGCGCTGGAAGGTGACGGCCGTATTTGGGAAGCCAAATGGCATGCGAATGTAGCTGCGACCCTCGCACCGACCAACACGCGAAGGCCAGAATCGCTCCTGAGATGCGGCCCTGTTGAGCCCTTGAATGTCGATGCAGACGCGCCGCCCGCCGTCCTTGCTAGGATGGGGGGCTACGCTAGGTGGTGGGTGGCGGTCGCCATGTATGGCCCTTGCCTCTTGAAGCTCCTGGGTCACCTTGACGATGAACTCCTGAGCACCGGGCGCTCCTCGCCCAGTGCCCTCCTGAGGGAAACATGGAGCTCGGCCCATTGGGCCATTTGTTCGTTCAGCAACGACGGACGCATTGGCATGTTGAACTATGACCAGAAAATATCCTACACTGCATGTCCGTCTTGCGCTTGATAAAACTGCGCCGCATCAGTGGCACTCTTCGGTAGGTCCAAGAATGAGTCTAGAGAACTCCACAATTGATTACGCAGGGCATACTTCGGGTCACCGAATTTAGTCTGTAATAGAAAGGGCTTACCAGCCACTATCTCCCAGCTTGTCGGATCTCCTCCCGAGCCGCTCTAGACTCGGACCGTGCCTCTCGCGCCTCTTGTAAAGCCTTGTGGAGTTCGGCTGCCTTGGCTTTGTTATCCTCCTCGAGTGATTCGCATTGGCTTGTGGCATCCTTTAGCTCTCATGCTATGGTAGATATTCTCTCGTCGCACTGGCGCCGAGCGGCTTGTTCGGCCTTTAACTCAGCAGCTGCCTTCTTGACAGCCGCATTGCTCACTCTGGCTTGCTCCTTAGCCCGGACTAGTTCAGCCCGAAGGGTCTCAACCGCAGCAGCACCATCTGCAATTATGCATGTCCCAGTATATAATTTTCAGCTTCGTGCTCATATTAATATACATGCATAAACTGACGGATCCAAAATGTCGGATCACGGTTTCCAGCAAACCCTTGAGGTTCAAACACTAGGGTGGGCGTGAAGGTTTTCTCCCTATCGATCCACACGCCCTAGCTCTCTAAGATCTTGTGGACGAATTGAATGAACTCACAAGACAAAGACACGAGATTTATACTGGTTCAGGCCACCATTGTGGTGTAATACCCTACTCCAGTGTGGTGGTGGTGGATTGCCTCTTGGAGTGATGATGAACAGTACAAGGGGGAGAACAGCCCCTTGAGGTTGAGGTGTTCTTGTGCTTGGTGAACTTGTGTGGGTGAGATGATCTTGGATCCGCCCTCGACTTGTGATGAGGTCGATCCTCTCCCCCTCTAATGTGGTGGCTACTTCTACTTATATAGGCCCTGGTCCTCTCCCCAAATATTGAGTGGGAAGGGAGCCAACAACAGCCAATTCGAAAGGGGACAGCTAGTACAAGTTATCCTCACAAAAGGTGGTCTTCTCCTGCCAAAGGTTCTGGTGATGACGCCGTCTTGGTCTCCATGGTGACCTCTGTCCTGTCGTCCTTTTGGTCTTGGTCTCGTTGCACCAATATGGAAACCTTTGCTTGATGCCCCGGTACTCCGCGCCTGCGCTTGCCCCCTTGGCACCAAAGGCAAAACCAGGAGACTGCGCGCGCTGGCGCCCGCCTGGTCTCGATCGTCATGGCTCACGTCACGAGGACCTCGCGAGGTTTGCCTGCCTTGATCTCTCTGCCCCTCATGAGCCTGCATGGTGAGGCCGCTCCTGAGGAGGTCTTGCGTCGTCCGCCTCGCGAGGCTTGGCCCCTCGCGAGGGTCTTGAATGCCTTGTCGGTGAAGATGGGTCGTACAGACCTGCCAGCCCAGCCACGCCATGGGCTATGGGTAGGCAAGTCTGGGGACCCCCGTTCCCAGAACACCGACAGTAGCCCCCGGGCCCAAGGCGCGCTCGGGCTTGGTTTTGAGGCCAAGCGAAAGGATCAAGTGCAGAGCGCCACGGGCCCCAAAAGCCTACGGCCTCGATTGACACATGGCGGTTGATTGGACGTGGGCATCTCCGCTTCCCCATGCTGCCTTAGCAACTGCCCGACTTGACAAGTCACTGCGACATGCAAGGGCCGGTGGCGGCGTTGGCGGCAGGCGATGGGGAACGACGAGGTGGCCCGCCGACGGGAGCCTTCTAAGCAACATGGGCGGCGAGGGTAGCCCGACGCTCAGCATGAGCGCGGCGCGCATCTGCCATGGAGACGGCGAAACAACGGGGCGTGGGGCGACTGAAGGA
The DNA here is from genome assembly GCF_003073215.2 of Triticum urartu. NCBI lineage: Eukaryota > Viridiplantae > Streptophyta > Magnoliopsida > Poales > Poaceae > Triticum > Triticum urartu. The sequence goes on along the minus strand of NC_053025.1, from coordinate 266,763,245 downwards.
AGCTTCGGCGCACCCCTACCTAGAGCGCCAAATGTTGGATCACGAGTTCCGGCAAACCCATGAGGTTCGAACAATGCGGTGCGCGCGAAGGTTTTCTCCCTATCGATCCACGCCCTAGCTCTCTAAGATCTTGCAGCCAAACTCAACAAACTCACAAGATAATGACACGAGATTTATACTGGTTCGGGCCACCGTTGTGGTGTAATACCCTACTCCAGTGTGGTGGTGGTGGTGGATTGCCTCTTGGGCTGATGATGAACAGTACAAGGGGAAAATAGCCCCCTGAGGTTGAGGTGTTCTTGTGCTTGGTGAACTTGTGTGGGTGAGATGATCTTGGATCTGCTCTCGACTTGTGATGAGGTCGATCCTCTTCCCCTCTACTGTGGTGGCTACTTCTAGTTATATAGGCCCTGGTCCTCTCCCCAAATATTGAGCGGGAAGGGACCCAACAACGGCCAATTCGAAAGGGGGCAGCTAGTACAAGTTATCCTGACAAAAGGTGGTCTTCACCTGCCAAAGGTTCTGGTGATGACGCCGTCTTGGGCTCCATGGTGACCCCCGTGTTGTCGTCCTTCTGGTCTTGGTCTCGTTGCACCAATATGGAAACCTTTGCTTGATGCCTCGGTACTCTGCACCTGCGCTTGCCCCTTGGCACCAAAGGGGAAACAAGGAGACTGCGCACGCTGGCGCCCGCCTGGTCTCGATCGTCAAGGCTCACGTCACGAGGACCTCGCGAGGTTTGCCCTGCCTTGATCTCTCCGCCCCTCATGAGCCTGCCTGGCGAGGCCGCTCCTGAGGAGGTCTTGCGTCATCCGCCTCGCGAGGCTTGGCCCCTCACGAGGGTCTTGAATGCCTTGTCGATGAAGATGGGCCGTACAGACTTGCCAGCCCAGCCACGTCGTGGGCCGCAGGCAGGCAAGTTTGGGGACCCCTGTTCCCAGAACACCAACACAAAACATACCTTGTGCCTCGTCAAGCTTCCTGTTAATAAGAGTAACGTCCTCGACCGCTAATTCAAGTTTCTGCTTTAAGTCCGCAGCTTCCACAGCATGGGCAGTCGGCATTTACATGCTAGCCTGTTTTTACATTAATCATGTCATTTCATGAGCATATCTTCTTGATCCTCTGATCGCCTCCCTGTGGAAGCCGACCAGAGTCTCAGGGGCTACTATCCATACACAGGCACATTCTGCATGTAAAGAGCGACCAAATATTACATTGCATACCTCAAAGCCTCTTAGCAGGTCCGTGAAGGCTTCATTCAATTCGTTTCTTGCAGATAGGATCCTCTCAACCACGATACCCACTAAGGTAAGATGTTCCTCTGAGATGCACACATTCTGCAACATGCCCATTAATGTATCTGGCGCCTCTGGACTCCTGGAAGCGGCCGCAGGAGTACGAACTCCCTTCAAAGGGATATGTTCACTCGACCCTAGAGTCGTCTTCGGCTGTAAGCCGGATAGTCTGGGGCCTTTACTGTTGGTCCCCATTGGGGTTGCATGCCCGGGACCCTTGACGACCGAAGTACCACCTTCGGCTGAGTCTTCGGGAAGTGGGACCAAACACCTAATTCATTCCGCTTTCTTTATCCATCCCTGGCCAAAGACAGGTTTATCAGTATATTGATACGGGATAATCAACTAAGCTGTGTTCAAGAGTCAAGTGCTTACCAAGGTATCTGGATGGTTGCAGTCGAGGCCGATGTCCTCAGTTGTATCCGGCCATTGCGTCCGGGTCTCAAAGAATAACTTCCACATCCCTCTATGCGTTGTGCCAAAGAAGCGCTGAAGGGTTCGTGGCCCTTTCAGATTGAACTCCCACATGCGGAGAGGCCAACGCTAGCATGGCAGGACCCGGCAGACTAGCATTACCTGGATCACGTTGATGAGGCCGGTGTCCTTTTCAAGGAGGCTCCGGATACGGATTTGTAGAGTCTGCACTTCGTCAGTCGATCCCCAGTCCAGCCCCTTATCAATCCATGAGGCGAGTTGTAATGGAGGGCCAGATCGGAACACAGGTGTCGCTGCCCACTTGGTACAATGGGGTTCAGTGATATAAAACCACTTCCATTGCCATAGGTTGGAAGTTTCCGTGAAGGAGCCCTTTGGCCAAAGAGTATTGGCGAGCTTGCTCACCATAGCGCCGCCACACTCTGCTTGCTCCCCGTCGACTACCTTTGGCTTCACATTAAAGGTCTTGAGCCATAAGCCGAAGTGTAGGGGAATGCGGAGAAAGCCCTCACACATGACAACGAACGCCGAGATATGAAGAATGGAGTCTGGAGCCAGATCGTGAAAATCTAGTCCGTAATAGAACATGAGACCACAAACAAAAGGGTGGAGAGCGAACCCTAGCCCCCGGAGGAAGTGGGATACGAATATTACTCTCTCGCTGGATCTGGGTGTAGTGATAACCTCCTCCTTAGCAGGGAGCATGTGGAGGATTTCCACGGTCGGGTACCTTGTCACCCGAAGCTTCGCGATATCCTCCTCCGTGACACAAGAGGCCACCCACCGGCCCTGAAGACTGGGTCCGGACATGACTGGGAGGCTTGGAACGATTAAGTTGAAACTTGGCTGTTGGAGCTCGAGGTGGGAAAAGTTGAGGAAGAGGTGGGCGTAGAGGAGAAGGACGGGTATGTGCCCCCTTTATAAAGGCGATAAATATCAAGTGCCACCTCATGAGCCTTAAAACTTGCCTATTCCCTAGGAATCGTACCAACAGGACGGTTGGATTACCCACGCCCGTATTAATGAAAATCTTGTAATAAGGGGCACGGTCTCTGCTTTGATAAGACGTGCCAATAAAACCGCGTCTTGAAACGTGGAGCAGGAAGCTGAAAAACGATTCAGAATAAGGATCGGACAGGGACGTGATGCCACACTGCAAAAGCTGTCAATGGATTGGGCTCTTGAAATATTATGCTCTCGGCGGTTGTGTGTGGTATTTGCTTTGTAGAGCCGGACACATTTTCTGTGTTCGGATGTTGTTTTGGAGTATTCGGAGGAGGAACCTTCCTTGCAATGCCGAAGACAATCTACACGCCAGGCACATTGTCATTGAAGCCTGGTTCAGGGGCTACTAAGGGAGTCCTGGATTAAGGGGTCCTCGGGTGTCTGGGCTATGTAACAAAGGCCGGACTAATGGGCTATGAAGATACAAGAAAGAAGACTTCTCCCCGTGTCCGGATGGGACTCTCCTTTGCATGGAAGGCAAGCTAGGCGTCCGGATGTTTTATTTCCTTTCTCTGTAACTGACTTTGTACAACCCTAGGCCCTTTCGGTGTCTATTTAAACCAGAGGGTTTAGTCCATAGAGGCAAGATCAATCATACAGGCTAGACCTCTAGGGTTTAGCTACAACGATCTCATGGTAGATCAACTCTTGTAATCCCCATATTCATCAAGATCAATCAAGCAGGACGTAGGGTATTACTTCCGTCAAGAGGGCCCGAACCTGGGTAAAACATAGTGTCCCCTGTCTCCTGTTACCATCAAACTTAGACGCACAGTTCGGGACCCCCTACCCAAGATCTGGCGGTTTTGACACCGACAGTTGGTCCTTCCAGGCGCCCTCGTGAGGCTGATCCTGCCAGTGGTCCTCACGGGGCCGGTCGCGCCACTCCTGATGGGGGCCGTGGTCGTCCCAGCGTCCCCCACTTCGTCCTCCTCCTCGACCGTAACCCCGGTCATTGTGCTCGAGGCACTGACTGAAGTGTCCATCTCGAATGGCTCTGAGCTCTTGGCAGTCATTAGTGTTGTGGCTGTGTATGTTGTGGAAGGCGCAGAATGGACTGCAGCTCTTAGACAACTCGGGGTGGTCCCGGCCGTGCTTTGAGTCCGTCTCTGCCACGAGCACGGCTACTCCCTTGTGCTTCACGTCCTTGGCCTTGGCTTTCTTCTCTTCGAGGTTAGCAGCAGGGAGCTCGAGGAGGGAGAGGCGCCCCTCCTCATCTCTTGCGCGCTTGGTCGCCATGTTAAACATCTCCAGGGCCGAGCATAGATCTTCGTGGATGGCGAGCTCCTCCTTCATCTTGACATCGCGGACGCCATCAGAGAACGCGGATATGATGGCCTCGTCTATCACCTTGGGGATCTTGAGGCAGACGCTGTTGAAGAGCTGGATATACTTTTGCAGGGTTTCCCCTGGTTGATGCTTGATGCACCGCAGGTCTCCTGCGGCTGGCTGGCGGTCGTGAGTACCCTGGAAGTTCGCGATGAAACGCTCGCGCATCTCTCCCCAAGAGGAGATCGATCCTGCGGGCGGGTTCAGGAGCCACGAGCGAGTGCCATCCTTGAGAGCCATGGGAAACCAGTTTGCCATGACTTTCACGTCGCCGTTGGCTGCCTCGATGCTCAGCTCGTAGAGCTGCAAGAACTCTGCAGGGTCGGGGATGCCGTCGTGGCGCAGAGGCAGATCCAACTTGAACTTGCCTGGCCAAACGACGGTGCGCATCTTGGGAGTAAAGGCTCGACAGCCTGCTGTGGTCATCAGAGCCCGCCGTGGCGGTGGAATCAGGTCTTGGTACCCACGTACCGCCACGGCAGGTGGCGCGCGGTCTTGACGTGGTGGTGCAGGGAGTGCGGGAGCGTTTTCTTGCGGTCGAGGGACCTCTTGGCAGCTTCTTTCTTCGTGCGCAGGCACACGACATGGCGAATCACGCTGCGGGACCACGCGTCTTGGGGTGAGGACACCATCTTGATGCCGAGGAGGCGGGGGCGCTCCGTGAGCCGCGCGCCTCGGTGCGAGGGTGCCATCTTGGTGCAGGGGCGGTGGAGGCGCTCCGTGAGCTACGTCCCCTGAGGCTGGAGGTGGGCGAGGCAGCAAGAGGGATGGTGCAGGAGAGCCCCCAGCGGCGCTGACGAGCTCGGCTATGCGGTCCAGCCAGTCTTCGTAGAGGTCATCGACCGGGCGGTAACGCAGGAGCTCGCATGCCAAGAGCAACGCGGCCTCCGCATCCGTGGGCGCATGACAAGCGTGGGACGACGAGCCGGCCGGAGTCAGTGATGGGGTGGCGGTGCAGCCGTCCCGCCGCATAGAGGGGTGCAGCGATGACGCTTGCTGCTCGTTCGTTGCCGGGCCGGTGGCCGCATTGGCAGCAGGTGATGGACAACGGCAGGGAGGTCCGCCAACGGGCGCCGTCTGGGTGGCCCGGCGCTCATCACGGGCTCGGTGAGCATCTGACATGGATTCGATGGAGCTGTGGAATGTGGATCAACTGAGGTAAAGCTTCAGCGCACCCCTACCTAGCGCACCAAATGTCAGATTATGGGTTCCGGCAAACCCTTGAGGTTCGAACACTAGGGTGCGCACGAAGGTCTCTCTCCCCCTAGCTCACACTCTCGCAATGATCTCAAAGCCTAGCTTGCCGAACCCGAGGAACAAAGGACACAAGAGTTTATACTGGTTCGGGCCACCGTTGTGGTGTAATACCCTACTCCAATGTGGTGTGGTGGATTGCCTTGTCGGCTGGGGATGAACAAGTATAAAGGAAGAACAACCTCCTGAGGAGAGGTGTTCTTGAGCTCGATGAGCTTGTGTGGTTGGGGATGATCTCAATGATCCCTCCTTTGCTATGGTGGTGGCTAGCCCTATTTATAGAGGCACGGGCACTCTCCCCAAATATTAGGTGGGAAGGGATCCTACAGTGGCCAATTTGAAGGGGGACAATGAGTACAAGTTATCCTGACAAAAGGTGGTCTTCGCCTGCCAAAGGCTCTGGTCGTGACACCATCGTGGGCTCCATCATGACCTCAATCTTGCCGTCCTGCTGGTCTTGGTCTCATTGCACCGATATGGAAACCTTTACCTGACGCCTCAGGACTCCTCGCCTACACCTGCCTCTTTAGCACCAAAGAGGAAACTGGCACTATGTGCCCGCTGGCGCCCGCCTTGGCTTGGTCGTCATGGCTCACGTCACGGAAACCTCACGAGGTGCCCCTCGCCTTGATCTCTCCGCTCCTCGCGAGCGATCCTAGTGAGGCTGCCCCTGAGGAGGTCTTGTGTCATCCGCCTCGCGAGGCTTGGCCCCTCCCGAGGGTCTTGAGTGTTGGTTGATGAATATGGGCCATACTAGGCCGCTGGTGGAGCCATGCCCTAGGCCACAGGCACGCAAGTCTAGGTACCCCCGTTCCCAGGACGCCGACAAGTTTTACTCACATTTGGCTGTGAAACTTGAATTTGATGACATAGTTTGCTGTTGGACTACAATTTGCTCGACGTCTTCAAATGGGAACAAAGCTGACCCGACAGGGCCTCTGCTAATTTATTTATTTATTAACAAGAGGGCCTATGCTATTTATTTATTTATGGGCAAAAGGGGATACCCCCGATTTCTGTTAATAGAAACCATTAGATGTTCACAACACTACACCTAGCCTGCTACACAGGTTTCATTCATTACTAGTTTCAACAAAGTGCTCATGCCATAGCCACTGGATACATCACGAGTGCTACATACACTGCAAATAAAGAGACAATCATCCTATAGAGCACATCGATTTTCCCATTATCTTCACAAGCTCTTTCATCTCCTCGTTGTTGTCAAGGCTTTTCAGCAGCTGTTGCTTGGCCATGATCAGAGGAACTGCATCTTTAACCTTCTGCTCTGCATCTTCCTCTTTTGTCGTTCCTTCGGTTACTTGTTCAACACCCCAACCTATTGGTAATGGGATTCCTCGGCTAACCAAATAATCAGCGTAGTTGCATTCCCCCACATCAGCAATGATGAGGACATCAATACCATTGTTACACCCACAGCACCTACTCATGTACATACTAGACCAATTACTAGAGCTCGCGCACGCCAATTAAATTACCAGGTACTTTCGTTTCTTAGTAACGATTCTAATGTTCATGAGAATATGATGCTGCCTAAATTGGATACATTTGTTCATGAGAACATGAGAATATGATTTATCCAATTTAGGCAGCATCATATTCTCATTAACATTATAATCGTTACCAAGAAACGAAAGTACCTGGTAATTTAATTGGCGTGCGCGAGCTCTAGTAATTGGTCCACTATGTATAGAAGCACGGGTTGTGGGTGTAACAATGGTATTGATGTTCTCATCAAGAAACTTCCTAGAAATACAAATCACATGAATCTCCCCTTGCACGAATCAAATTGGAAGATCCTCAACCAAACTATTAAAAATCAGCAACTGAAAGCAGCAGAACAACACTTAAACATATTATTACCCCATGATTCGGGCATTTCTAGAAGACTCGTCCAGGGTTGAGGATTGTGGTTGAGACGCGACGGATGACTCTGCATGAGAAGAGGAGAAGCGAAGGCGTTGGATATGTATGTTTCATTACTTGCAGAGTAGCATAGCACCATATATAGTCATAGTCTAGGTTTGGATTCGAACCAGCTACAGGAACATGTCTCTCTTTTTTCTAAAACTTAGCAATGTCTCTTTACTGGTACACTAGCTTCTTATGTACGCCTTCTCAAGTCTTTGATATTCTTTCTTTTTTTGGGAGGAAGGAAGGAGGACAAAATTGAGAGTTCCTGGGACTCGAACCCAAGACCTCTCGGCTGAAAACCAAGGGTGCTAGTCACTTATGTGGTGAACGTTCCCTGGGAGGAGGAGGGAAAACGAATGCATTTTCCTCGCAGTTTTAGTTGCGATGCAAGATCGAACGGTCGCAGTTTCGGGAATGTTATCAGGCGAATGAGACCAGTTTTTCTTTTCTTCCTATGTATAAAAAAGTATGCTACTTTGTGTTAGCTTAGTCAACAAACGATTGTGCCAACCTTGAACGTTGGATTGACATTCAACGTATGTCGTGTTTCTTCAGTCTCTTCTTCCTCCAGCCGCCAAAGCCAAACCAGCGCCGGCGGGACCACCTGCTCCCGCCTCCCACGGCTGGCTGAGCTGCCGCGCGCGCATCGTGGCAACATCGCACCCTAAAACTCCGCGCATCTTCCTCGGCTCCTGTTCGTTCCCGTCCGAGGCCTCACCATGATCCTCCGCCTTGGTTCGCTCATCATGGCACCGCCCTTCGGTGTTGTCAACATGGTCAAGAATCGAGAGGAATAAGGAGATGAATGTACATGGTGAGGATGACAGTAGGGACCCAGCAGCGCGCGCAGTATTTTGTTTTTTCGGGACAAAGAAGGGTATCAACTGGGTTGTTCAGGAGCTGTGGCCCGTCTAGCACATGACCAACCCAGTTTGTTTTTTCCTTTCTGAAAATGGCTACCCCAGCTATTTTGTTTTTTGCACAATAACCAACGTAGGCCTACTTTCTTTTCTACGCCCTGCTGGGACGGAAATCTTTCAAGACGAGGAGGGATGCATTTTGCCTAGAAAATGGGCTATAAGTAATAAGAAATGGGCTATAAGTAATATTAAATGGGCTATAAAATAAAAATATATAGCAAGTAGGCAATTAGTTCCAAAATACTTTTTTCTTTCGGATTTTGATATTTTAAATTTCATTGTTTTTGTGCGGGTAAAATTTCATTGGATTTAAATTAAGGTTTGTTTAGTTTTTAAATTAATCTGAATCTGGCTAGAAATTTCAAGTTGTATGCTGTTTGGGACAGATTTGGAGGCAGACTTGTGGGTCTACTAGGTTGACGTGTACGAAAGGCTTTGTCAGTCTAGTCCACAAACGATTCTAGCAGCACTGACCGTTGGATGTTAATCAAACAGCCGTGCTTCTTCTTAAATATCTGATCTTCTTGCTCCAGCCGCCCAAACCAGTCCTGGTGGGACTGCCTGCTCCGGCCTCCCATGGTCGGCTGAGCTGCCGCACAGGCCGCACCGCCCCACCCTACTCCATTGCTGGCTAGGCCATTCCTGTACTCACCCACACCTCATGTTATTTTCCGGCGATGGCAACTGGACTAGTAAACCCTCGTACTCCCCATCGCGTGGGCAACCACTGTCTAGTCTTCCCTGGCTCCGTGTCATTCCCTTCCTAGGCAACGCCGTCGTCCACCACCCTGGTGCTCTCGGCACGCCGTGGTTAACATGGTCAATGTACGACATCCATTGGACATGGACTATACGTGGAGAGGATGACAGCTGGGTCCATGGCCGCATGCAAGGAAATGCCTCCTTATTACGCGCAAAATAATGATTCCTCCACCTGACATCTGGGACCCACTAGAAGGGCCTCTATATTTCGCGAAAAAATGTTCCTCCCGCTGACAGGTCAGACCCACCAGCTATATTTTCGCACGCAAGGAAGTGCCTCCTTATTACGCACAAAAAAATGAATACTCCCCCTGCTTGCTGGGACCCAGCATAGTGGGAGGCTGACATATGGGCCTACTAAGTTGACGGGGACGGAGGGCTTTGTCAACTTAGTCAATATGAACGATTCTAGCTCAAGTGACCGTACGATGTCCATCCAACGGCCGTAGTGCTTCTTCAACCTCTGGTCATCTTGCTCTAGCCGCCCAAAGTAGTGCTGGTCGTGTCGCCTGCTCCTGCCTCCCGTGGCCGGCTGTGCTGCCGCGGAGGCGTCACCGCCCCCTACTACTCCCACCGCTGGCCAGGCCCTGCGGCGACGACAGCCTCACACCGCAGCCGAACCAGCAAACCCTCGTACTCCTCTCTGCATGGGCATCCACTGCCACGTCTTCCCCAGCTCTGCGTCGTCCCCTTCCTAGGCCTCGCCGTCGCCCACTGCCTAGGTCAATGTGGTCAACGAACGACTTCCATCGGAAGAGTACTGTACATGGAGAGGGTGGCAGCTGGGTCCACGGCTGCAGCAAGGAAGTGCCTCCTTATTACGCGCAAAATAATTATTCCTCCACCTGATAGCAGGGACCCACTGGACGGGCCACCGTATTTTGTGAAAAAAATGTTTCCCCCTGACTGCTGGGACCCACTAGTTACATCTTCGCACACAAGGAAGTGTGTCCGTATTACGAGCAAAAAAATGATTCGCCCCGCTGACTACTTGGACCCCCCAGCTACATCTTCGCACGCAAGGAAGTGCCTGACAGTCGGGACCCACCTAATCGAAGCGTACGTAGCGTTGTCATTCTGGTCGCGAACATGTACGTACATACTGGTCGATGTAGAGGCACGCACGTGTCGTAGTAGAGGCGCGCACGTGTCGTAGTAGAGGCGCGCACGTAGCATGTACACGTATGTACAATGAACAGGTTGCAAGAAAGTAAATATGGCCACGTACGTACATACGGGCAGGGTCTCAAACGCCTACTCGCGCATATATATATATATATATATATATATATATATATATATATATATATATATATATATATATATATATATACGGACGGACAGGGCTTGTGTACATGGAGAGGCAACAGACGGCAACAACAGCATCCTGATCATCGGGCAGCGAACCGCCTGGGTTAGAATGGAGAAACAGTGTCTTGTTTATCGGGAGGCAACCGACTAGGTCGGAATACGTCGGGTTCATCAGGAGCCAACCGGCTTGGACAGAACAGCCGATGGAAACGAGGCCTGGTGTACTGCAGAACATAGGAAACGGCCTTGTGTTCGACCGGCCACGTTCGAAACGGGATCTTCTTCATCGGGAGGGCTCTGACATACCGCAAAATGGAGGAAACAGATCTCCTACGGTCGAAACGGGTTCTTGTTGATCGGGAGGTGTCGTGGTTTTGTCATGGCAGATGTCCTCGTGAAAGGACTTAGTCATGGAGCCATCGCTACGGGTTAGCTTAAAGGGGTTAAAGCAGACAAAGGACGCAAGAGTTTATACTGGTTCGGCCCCTTACGGTGAAGGTGAAAGCCTAATCCAGTTGTGATGGAATTGCTACCATTTCGATGACCAGGGAGCGAATCCGCTTTGCCTGGTTCTCGAGTTGTTGTGTCTTGTCCCTAAACCGCCGCCGGGTCGCCCCTTTATATACATAGGTCGACGCCCATCGGTTTACAGAATCCCGAGGCCGGATCATAATCGTGCCTGCCTCGGTCTCTACTCTTTCTATCTTACAATACAAGTTATATATCAATGTCGGTTTATGTCTATAGGCCTTAACCCGCCTTTGGGCCTTGGGCCTTCATAAAGCGTCACATTTTTTGTCTTCATGGGCTTCAAATAAAATAGTCATTATGGGGATAACCCAGCCTCTCCTGGCCAGTTTACGTCCAATAGTAATATCCCCAACATTAGGCCCCAGATTGATTTGAACTGGTTCATGTCAATCTTCAATACTTAGGAAAATTTATTCTTCTGCATCTTCACATAAATCTCATAAACCGCCATGACGTCATCTTCTAGGATCATGATAAACTGCCATGACGTCACATGTCATTAAAGATTGCCTAAATCTTGCCTTCATTAATGAGCCTACGACAATCGAGGCGACAAAGTTGTCACATATCTCATTTTTGGGCTCCTCAATTATCGCGCCTGACACTTATCCATCTCACCTTATAAATAAAGCCGAAGGGTCCTTTTCATTTTTTCCTTCGTGCCCCTTCGCATCGTCTTCTTCCTCGCGTCACCCAAACATTGGAGCTCTGCCGCCGTCGTTGACCTTCGCTTCCACCCCAACGACGGCCGCTGCATCAACCTGACCGCACCAGAGAAACGCGGCGCTCCTCCACTATTCCATTAGCATCAGTAAGTTCCTCCTTTCCTTGCTCTAGATCCACCATTAGGGTTTTGGTGTTCATCAGAGTCTGTTAAAGCTCTGGCGCCGTTCTTCCCTGTTCTTCTTAGTAGCATAAATGGCTAGTTTGGATCTGTTATTTCATGCACGACCGTAGCCATAATCCCCCTTTTTCCTCATTAGAGCATTCCCTCTATATAGAAAAAACCTCATCTGGATCTGACGAACTGTTTAAGCACCTGAAGTTTAGGCCTGAATATATTCTAGTTTTCCGTCACACCGCAGATCTGAAATTGCCATATCAATCGGTGAAACTTGTTTTTCCTCACTTAGGTACTTTTAGATCTGTACCTTTCATACCAATATAGGCGGTTTAGCTTTTTGAAACATGGTAATCCGGCAGGTACCATTAGTCCCCTCTTAAACCGCCGTTTTATTTATCTTTTCACCTCCTCCATTGCCAGACTCCGGTTTAACAATATGCATATACCTCTGCTTTTGCTTATCGCCTTATACTTGTCTATCATAGATCTTAAACTGACATTCATCTTTTATCGGCTTTCCATTTCAATGGCCAAGCAATTTTACGCTTGTAACTGGGTCCCTTCCCGGGTTACTGAAGAGCAATTGAATGGATGCGTCAGAACTGGCGCTTTACCGAAGCAAAGTGAAATCCAGTGGCGTGTTCCCGGTCTAGAAAACCCTCCTACCCCTAGAGATGGCGAAGTAGTAGTGTTTGTTGATCATATGAGCCGTGGCCTTAAACCGCCTGGATCCAAGTTTTTTCATGATGTACTTGCCAGCTTTCAGATCCACCTTCAAGATATTGGACCCAACTCTGTGTCCAATATTTGAAACTTTCAGGTGTTTTGTGAAGCCTACCTACAAGAAGAACCGACTGTCGAGTTGTTCCGGGATTTTTTCCATTTAAACCGTCGTACTGAATTCGTAGACGGGCCCAATACTGAACTTGGTGGCGTCTCCATTCAGAAAAGGAAGGATGTTAGCTTCCCTCACGCCAAACTTCACAGCCACCCTAAGGATTGGTACCGGACTTGGTTCTATTGTAAGGATACTTCCCCTAAAGATGAGAACCCTCTGCCGAGTTACCGTGCTCACCGGCTTACCAACACTCCACTTCCGCAATGACTGACTGCCAAGGAACGGGCCTCGTATGCACCACAACTCGCCAAACTCGAACCTTTCATGGCCAATGGTTTGACAGGGGTGGACTTTGTTCGTTGCTGGATATCTTGGAGTATCTTGCCGTTAAGCCGTCGCCCCGGTTTAATGTGCAAGTATACTGGTGACTCAAAAGACTCTCAATGTCATATTGACATTCAGCTAACAGAGGATGAAGTTACTGAGTCTATCAAGAAGATGTTGAATGAACTGGAAGCTGTCTGCAGTAGGACCGGGTTAAGCCCCTTTTACACACTGAACAAACTGCCAGCTGTAACAGTTGTCTTGCTTCTGCTTTGTACCTGATATTCTTAACTATGCAACCTTTAATATCCTCTGTCCATCTTTTAAACAGGGTGATGACTCATTCTGGAAAAAGAAACCATAGGAGAAAACGGTTAAGGCCCCTCGACCTAAGACGAAGGTTGTCAAGAGACCTACCAAGAGGAAAGCAACTGAACCCATCAGTTTAGACCTTGATGACGACCCTGATGAACCGGGCGTAGAGGTAGAACTTGACTCTCTTGGTTCATTTTTCATACACCTCATTGACAATTATTATTATCAGGATGACGCTGAGGGCAGCCAAGCTGATGACGCAGAGGTAATTATCCTTTCCTCCGGTTCAGACCCTCTGCCAACACAAAAAATCTTACAAGTTATCCCTTTGAATTGGATGGATTAAGAAGCAGTCTGGAAAGTAAGATTTTCTCACCCCCTAGCTCACTTGGACCCAAACTTTCTTTTGAAGAAGCAGCAACACGAAGCTCGCCGGACAACCCGACACAGCGGCCAAGTAGTCACTTTGGCCGGTCTACCAAACACGCGTGTTCAGAAGCGCCGATGTGACGTCTCAAATACTTCCGATACTTCTTATCCCAAGGCGGGTTATTTCCGACAGCCTCTTAATCCATCCGATAAAAATTATCAGGGAACACCACCTTCATCATCCAGCGAGTCAACTGCCACACAGCTTCCTCCCCTCAAGACCGTCCCTGGGTAAACGCCTTAAACTTTCTCTTTTTGACGCTTTATACTTATGTGTTATATTGATATATATATATATATATATATATATATATATTAGGAAAAATGCCCATGCGTTGCAACGGGAGGAGAAGAAGTATCACCACACCTTCTTTCTTTACCTTCTGAAATAAGATGATGCTTCTAATTTCTAAAGCTTCATGAACCAAGGTTGGCTAGGCATACATAAACACACAATCTGGAACTGCCATACAATAGTTGAACAACATCATCACAAGTGTTTTGTCATGAACCACAATCTAAGTGTTCCACCATTATCATACACATTATGGTAATATTCAGAAATTCATTCACAGATGGATGCTTTATAAATCTTTATAAATGACCATTAGCAAAAAATATATCCCATTGAAAGAGTGACAAATTATTCAGGCACCAATGGGAACACATAGAAAACAGTATTTCCAGAGATCCCATTGAAAGAAATTTATGATAGTAAATATGAAAAAGCAAGTATGTCAACCATGCTTAGAGGATTACATCATACTATTTGGACTCATAATGAGCGAGTGTGACATTGGAGTTGAAACTCTGACCGAGATCACCTAAACACAATAGTAAAATTCTCAGTAATATCACTCATAAACTACAATAGTAAAATTATGTTGGAATTCAGACATGACCATGCAAGTTATATCCTGAGCAAATTTGACAATACCTATCAGACCAAATGTATATGGAACATCTGGGCCACTTTTCGGAGGGGTCCTAAACCAAATCTTTTTCAGCGTCTCTTCAGTTCCAACGGCTTAGTAATACTTTGTGTCAAACTGCAAGAAAAGTCATAATTAAGCCTTGAATCAAGATTCCAGCCTTCATAAAACATAAGCATCAAATGTTTGACGCGCCGGTAACCTTCAAGTTCTTGATTGTACAATGACGAATGTATCCCGAGGTATATTTGTAGAACGTATACCGTGAATGCTTTCCCTTTGCAGAACAATTGAGATTATCTTATGAAGTCCCGTAAAACACAGTGCTTGATCCAGGTTCTGACTGTTGTCACCCATGAGATTATCATGGCTGTACTGTTGTGGTTGCCTTGTCTGATATGAACCTGTTAGAGCACCTAATCAATCAGTATGAGAGTGGAAGCCACAAACAACACCATGATTGAGTTGCAGAAAAGGGTAGACACTGATCCTACAGCTCCCTCTTTGCTGATTGCTGATTTATGATTGTATTAGAAGATGGAAGAAAAGCAACATGGTCAGACCTTTAGATCGTATGGCATGCGCCGAGGAGGCCATCCATCCCTCTTCCACCGTTCTTCTTCTCCCTGAATCCCCGTTCTTCTTTTCCCTGAATACTCTTCTGTTTCTCTTTTCTATACCAGGGAAAACCGAAGCCCCGCCATGGCCTTAGAGCCCCCCTGCCAGCAATGGAGGTCCGCCTTTGCCTGCAAGGACTTCGAACCGCCGCATTGGATCACTCTGCCTCGCGCGCCTTTCCGCCATCGCCTAGCTCGTCGGATCCCTCGCTCTGTCCTTCCTCACTGTTCCCCCGCCTTGCTGCCCGCCTTCGAATCAGCCTCCCCAGCCCCTGCAAGCTCCAGCCGCCGCCGCTGCCGTTCCGCATCGAGCCGTCGTGCTGCCCCCAACCGCTCGAGCCGTCGCATTGCCTTGATCAAGAAGGTGCACTCGAGCGTCGTCGGCGTGTAGCCGGTCGTGCAGGGGTAGACGTGCCGGCGTGGTGGGCGGTGTCGGCGCACGGCGGCGTGCGAGGTAGGAGGTGGAGACGGGGATTCGGAGGCAGGGTCGTGCGAGGGCTATTTTCTTTCTTTTTTCTTGGTTGTACCGGTTCGGGTTAACTTATTCCGAGTACTGCGTGTTGAATACCCAAAACAGTAGGACTTTTCTGAAAAACGCCGCGATAGTGAACCCGGAGACTCAATCCGTGCTTTATTATTAGGGATATATATATATATTCTGATCATGGGATCAGAATAATATTCTGATCACAACCTGACCTGCCCCACTAGTAGTATGTTGAACTTCCCTGTGAACTAGGTTGAACTTCCGCCAACACTGCCCAAATGGGGTTGCGATATACCGTTGGAAAGCTATGGACCCCAATATCATGACCCAACTTAAATTTTTGGCAAAATATAAGCGGTTTAAGAGCAGTTTTGAAAACCGTTTTTTCTTCGCACAAAAAACGTGAATCGTATTTTCGATCTCGTTTCTAAACTGTTTATCGGAATGAGGAATATAATATGGCATTGGAAAGCTGCTGCAAAACCGCTCCTTCCACATGTTGAAAGTTTTCTCTAATTCCCTATGGTTAAAGAGTAATTTGAAAAAACGTAAAATTTCGTAAACCGAACAGCTGAGTTCGTTTTTTCGATGTCATTTCTAAACGGCTAATCCAATGGAGGCATATGATACGGTGTTGGAAAGCATATGAAAATGCACTACTTTTTCATCTTGAAAGTTTTTTTCTAATTTTGAATGGTTTAAGAGTAATTTAGAAAATGGTCCAAGTCCTACCGAGTTCGTATTTTCGAGCTAATTTTTTAACCGTGTGTCCGAATGCAGCAAATGATATGGCGTTGGAAAGCTTGAACAAATGCGAAACTTTTTCGTATGTATTGTTTCTCCCAATTCTTTACGGTTTTTAGGCAGTTTCGAAAATGGCGAAAAACGTATTTTCGCCGTAATTTCTACAAACTCTATCGTAATGGGGCAAATAATATACCGCTGAAAAGCTGTGGAAAATGCGAAACTATTCATGTTGATGGTTTTCTCTGATTCCTAGCCGTTTTGAAGTAATTTCGAAAACGGTGGGATCATGCGTTCTGCCTTTATCGCGAAACAGATTTTTCGAAAATGCACCGCGGGAAGAACTTGAACTTCTCGGCGCGTGTACCTGAACTTCACTCTGTTTGTCACGTGATTTTTTTGCTCGTAGGTCTCCATCCACTGCTCGTAACTCTCCATCCACTCACCGGAATTGAACAAGTGATATACCAGTGGAAAGCTGTTGTAAGCACATAACTTTCCTGTATTGATCGTTTTTTCATACTCGTGATGATTTTAAAAGTTTTTCATCTGAAATTCATTCAGCGTAGTAGTTGAACTTCCTGCTGTTTTCACGTTGAACTTCTGTGACGTAATTTTATTTGTAATTTTCTCATCCATTCGTCAGTGTTACACAAATGATATTCTTGTTGTACAAACCTCTCTCACAATAATTTTTTTAACTTTCTCCGACGGAGTACTTGAACTTATAATGACAACAAATTTAGCCTTTGCATTTTTATTCTTTTTTAATACAAAATGCACACCGTGTAGTACGTGAACTTCTGGCGGTTTATCAACCTGAACTTCTGCGATCATGCGTTCCGCCTTTGTCGAAAAAACAGAGTATCCGAAAATGCACTTCGTGAAGAGGTTGAACTTCTGGAGCAGTTATTTTTGAACTTCGCTATGTTTTTCATGTGTTGTTTTTTACCCGTAACTCCCCAACCACTTACCGGAATTGAGGAAGTGATACACCGATGGAAAGCTGTTGTAAACACACAATTTTCCCGTTCATCATTTTTTCATAGTTGCGATGATTTTAAAAGTTTTTCATCTGAAATTCATTCAGTGTAGTAGTTGAACTTCGTGCTGTTTTCACGTTGAACTTCTGTGACGTACTTTCGTTTGTAATTATCTCATTCATTCGTCAGTGTTACCCAAATGATTTTCTTTTTGTACAAACTCTTCTCACAATAATTTTTTTAACTTTCTCCGACCGAGGACTTGAACTTATAACAACAAAAAAGTTCACCTTGCCTTTTTAATTTATTTTTCTCATACTAAACACACCATGTAGTACATGAACCTTTTCCATTTTTGTAATTTGATTTTTTATCTTCTTTTTGAAATCAAATTGCTTCCCAAATAATAACTGAACTTCTTTGTGGATTGAGAGAATTATTTTAAAACACAAAAAAAATAATTTTTATGTGTTTTTGAATATGGAAATACAAGGTGAAACTCTCTTGCAATAATTTTTGAACTTTCCCGCACAGAGCAATTGAACTTCTTTTAACAAACCTTTTAAGCTTTTATTTTTATATAATTTTATTCTCAACTGGAAATGCATTCCTTGTAGTACTTGGACTTCTTGTTGTTTTCACTATGAACTTCTATCACATTTTTGTGTGTACGTCAAATTACACGCAATTGAAGGTTGGACGCCATTTTTTGCCATTTTTAAAATATGTAATTGAAGGTCGAACGTCCCGCAATATAAATTCTGAACAACATACACCAATTTTTTAACCGTTTTTCGGAATAGAGCGTGTGATATACCCTTTGCAATAGAGCATAAGATATACCGTTTGGAAAGTTTTTGAATACATTGTGAACCTCTCTCTCACGAATTTATGATTTTTCTCGGGCCGAGCATTTGAACTTCTAGCAACATTTTTTTACCTTTTTATTGTATTTTTTCCATACGAAACACACACCATGCAGTACATGAACTTTCGGTTGTTATCACTTTGAACTTCTCTCTGGTTTGAGAGAATTATTTGAAAACACCCAAAACAACATATTGTGTATCTGTTTTTGGACATCTAAACACATATTGAACCTCTTTTAGAAGAATTTTTGAAGTTTTCCGGGACGAGCACATGAACTTCTAGCAACAAAACTTTCAGAATTTGCGTTATTATTGTATTTTTCTCATACGAAACACACACCATGTACTACATGAACTTCCGGAAGTTACCACTTTGGACTTTTCTTTGTTTCGCTTTAGCAATGGAAAAAATATGAGTTTTTATAGACATCGACCCGCTCTAACTTTTTACAAAACAAAATTATAGTTTTTTCCATTTTCTAATATTTGTTTTTTTGTCACGACATTTTTAGGCATTTTTTTGTTGTCAATGAAATGGCCAAGACGGTCCTTTTTTTCATTAATGAATTTCTTCAGTATATGGTACACGTGAACTTCACATTTATATCTAAACCATGAATTTCTAAAACATAATGGTTAAGATTTTGTTTCAAACAACATGCACCATTTTGTTTTAGAATAAAAATGTTTATACACCTTTGAAAAGTTGTTGAATAGGAAAAACTTTTTAGTGTAGAGCATTTTTGTTCCAAATTTGTAATGGATTGAAAGAATTATTTTAATTCACAAAACAATATTTTTTGTGTGTATTTGCACATGTAAATACAGCATGAGCCTCTCTCACAACATCCATTTTTTGCTTGCTAATATCCATAGTTGGTAGTCAGGCAGGTCAAACAAGGCAGTGAAAAAATAATCTCAGGCTTGGTGAATCTCAGTCCTTGACGATTTCTATCATTGACGAAAGTCGAAGCGACCTCCCGAGAAGGTCAACTAAAATAGTGATTGCAGTGGCAGAGCATGGCCATGGAGCTGGAGCTCAGGTGCCGCTCGGTTTCTCCCGTTTCCGAGCATCCCCTGTGCGGATAAGAACTACAGAAAGAACAACACGTAATCACACATGCAAAAAGCAAGACTTATTGGTGCACACATTCTTTCTTTTCTACACCACATCTTCTAGTCTATCTCCTCACCACCCACGTGTCCTTTATCTTTCCCCATTCGATCCCATGACACCAAACGAAATCCACACACAGCTACACTTTCGGCAGAAGGAAGAATTGAGCGGAGCGCATCAGTAGAAGCAGTAGAAAATGATCTAAATTCACTGGAATTAAAGCGAGACTGGGGTTTCTCCTCTGATAAATCGTACTCGTCGAGCTCCTCAAACTAAACGACGCACAGATGCAGAGTTGAACGGCCGGAGGAGTTCAGCCTAGGAAGATTCTACAACCGCAACATGCGTGTTCCTGGTACGAACACTAACGCCATGTGGGCTGCTGTCTAGCCGGGCCTCGCGCGGCTGTGACTAAGATGGAGTTAGCGTTGCGTGGGGATTCAGTGGCTTGGCATGCTCTTGGCCACGGCGAGGCTGCATGCGGGATGATGAGGCCCAGCCCGATGGGGAAGGGAGCTCGACGACACCGAGGTCGGCCGGAATTGGGGAGTTGTAGGGGCGGCGGTGGAGATTAACCGAGGCGAAGCACCAGTGACGGATCCAGCCAAAGCATCTGGTCGGTGAACTTCGTGCAGTGGCGCAGTCGACCTGCAGGAGCATGGGGGCCGACCTGCACGGGATCTACTGCGCGGTGGGGCGATGCTGTGGTGGGGATTCGCAGCGGTGCCAGCACAGGTAGTTCACGGAGGGTGGTTGGCCGGGCCTCGGTCGTCAGGAGGATTTGGGAAGCGGTGTGTATTGGCAGGGATGTTGGTGCATCAGAGAAGAAGGAGAGGAGGCGGCGGGAGGCAGGCCGGAGAGGAGGTGCTGGGGATGGGGGGTGGCGGCGGGAGGCGGGCCAGAGAGGAGGTGCTGGGGATGGAGGGTGGCGGCGGGAGGCGGGCCGGAGAGGAGGTGCCATGGATAGGGGGTGGAGGCGGGAGGCATGCCGGAGAGGAGGTGCCTGTGCCGGGAGGGCGGCGGCGCCTGAGATCGCAGGGGACGACGACTCGCGAGGTTGCCGAGTGCGGCGGCGCCTGGGGTTGCAGGGGCGGCGGCGCCCGGAGTCGCAGGGGCGCCGGTGCGGGCTGAGCCTGTGGCGGGGGCGCGTTCGATGGGTGGGGCGGCACGGGGTGGGAGGTCGAGGATGCCAGTAAGTTGTTTTTTCTTTTCCTACCGGATCAGGAGTTCGGGAAGACCTCCACGCGCCTATATAGGGCCGACCGTGATCCGAATAACTATTCTGATCCCAGGATCAGAATTGTGCTACTATATATATATATATATATATCTTTCTCTTTCAGAGCCAAGGCCAGACCCGGCAAGAAGGGTCATGTAGATAAACCGTCTGACGAACATGTGATTGTTGAACCGGAGACAATTCCAGAATCGGAGGGAGCAAATGCTGACGCCACACTTGATGATCTGCCACCCCCAAATCATGACTTTACTGAACAAGTAGAAGTTGATACAACAGTTCAGGCTGATAAACTGGCAAGTCCAGTCCCAACTGAGGATAAGCCGTCAAGCCCAGCTAAGGCTGCTGATGAATCGTCAACTCCGGTAAAGGCTACTGGTGAGTGGGAAGATGTTGTTATAATCACTGGTATTAGCCACACCACCCCTGGCAATCCTATTGCATTATCAAAGCATAGTGCCAAAGAGGAAATTTCTGCTATGGATAAAGGCAAATGGAGCATAGACTTGTCAAGCTATGCCCACCTCAACGCCCAAGAACTTCACTCTGGCTTTTTAAACCGTCTGCACACAAACCGTGACTATGAAGCCAGTCTAGTCAATCTGATGAAGGAGCGTTATGAGGTAACTACATAACCTTTTCTCTCTTATGTCCAATTTCAAGTACCAACTCTAGTAGCCCCCAAGGGACAATTTATGATGCCAATCTAAATCGGGACTTTGCAACATCCAATTCCGCATGCTTATCTTCCAAGGGTCGATTGATCCTTTTTAAAAATGAACTGGTACTTTAGTATTGTAATCCTGTAACTTTCGCCTGTGTAGTCCCCAATGGCCGGTTTATCTTTCCAAGGTGAACTGGGACTTTAACCACTCTTACTTTGAACAGACGTACATTAGCCCCCAAGTGCCAAGAATAATGCTTGTATTACACTTGGGACTTTGAAAAAAAATTCGGATAATGAAGCAAATAGGCATTAGCCCCCAAGTGCCAAGTGTATAACTTGTTATGTGCTTGGAACTTCCAAATTTTACTGCCGCTTCATAATATGTCTTTCTCTTATAGGCTGAGCTGGGCAAAAAGGAAGCCCAAATTGCCAACTTTCAAGAAAATATCAAAACCCAGCAAGCAGAGACCTCCAAGGCCAAAGAAGAATTGACCAGCACTTTAACAGCCATGGAGAAGCTGAAGGAAACTTTGAAGAAGGAATAGGCAGACATGGGCATAGAAAAATCTGCTTTACAAAAGAGAGCCGAAGATGCAGAGGCAGCCCTTAAACCAGTGGTCGAAGAGCTGGCCGGTTTAAAGCTTTTCAATAAACATTATCTCATCGGTTGCCGGTTTACTGATGCTTGCAATGACACAGGAACCCGCATTACCCACCTGGGCTCTGATATGCTGATGAAGCTGAAAGTTGCCTATACACTGATAGAGCAGTTATATTCCGGAGCTCAATGGGCCATCTGCACTGCTGCGCATAACAAACCGCCTCCAACTTTGATAAAGGAGACCATTGAGAAAATGTCAATGCTACCTGCCCATCTGGATGAGTTAAAGAGATCAGGTGCAAGGGCCGGTGCGCTGACTGCACTAATGCGGGTGAAGGCATGCATACCGGATCTTGACTCGTCGGATATTGGTAGAGGCTATCCTAGCATAAAAGAGGACGGCTCCGAGTTTAACAATGATGATCTTCGGAGGCTGACGACAGAAATGCACCCTATAGTGAGCAAATTGGCCGCAGAGACAGATCTCTCTCACTACCAGCCAGTTTATGATGCTGATCACAAAAGACTTCCTGCGCCGACACATGATGTAGAAGATCTTACGCCGCCAATCTGTAAGCATACCTATGCCCCTGATGTTGACCCCTTAAACCTTATAAGTGATGAATCTATGTTTCAAGCCTTGACTGGAATCGATTGGACAACCATTGACTTCCAGCCACTTGGTAGAGAGGAGGAAGACGCATCGGCGCAAGACGATCCACAGCCTTCAACTCAGCCCAGTGATGAGTCATGAACCGGAGGCCGGTTTATCCTTCTGTGTACTGCCCGACTATGTCGAAAACAATTATTCTTTCGGGCTATTAAAGCGCCTTGCAATAGGCTAGTTCAAACACTTGTCTGTTATGCCATCGAGCATACTTATTTTTCTTGATACTGATAAGTCGCCATGCTTTTGGGATCTATTATATGCATAATCCGCAGTGGCTGTATTTTACCTTGTTCCTGCATACAGGAAATTGGAAGTGTCCTGGCGGTTTACCGCTGGACGAGTCATGATGCCCAAATATATAGCCTGGGTGTAGAGCCAAGGTTGTATTTAAAAACAACCAGATATAAAATAGATGATACCTGTTACATTGAATCACCTCGTTGGTTGACCAACTATTGTTATAATAGGGGTGATAACACCTAATCTGGAGTATTGATGACTCCTTCCATGTTTTGTCGGTTTACGGTAAAACCATATTGGGTTATGATAAACACCGGTTTATCCATATAATACTGGTGACTTTGTAGTCAAAGCCAGACCGGATCAATGAGTGCCAGATTATAACTGATCATGTACTAACAACTTAACGTTGACAGCCACACCGGGTTTTAATAAACCCCGGTTTATCAGAAGATATTTATGAATCTTATCAAAGGAGAAAAAACTTTGCAAATAAAAACATAAGAAAAATATGCAAGGCTTTTCATGGGCTGCCAGGCCCTAAATCGAGGCTTTTCATGGGCTGCCAGGCACTAAATCGAGGCTTTTCATGGGCTGCCAGGCCCTAAATCGAGGCTTTTCATGGGCTGCCAGGCCACTGAGCTAAACCATTTTTCAAAGCCTTTTAAGATGGACCTCAATCTTTAACCAATCATCGTTTTAACTTTGACAAGTTCAGGGTCTATGAGATTGACTTGTCAAACGTTCGACGGGTCATACCAGGATTACCTGGATGGAGTGACTTACTTAAAAAGGCAGGATAACCCGGGGTTTTAGGTGAATACACCTAGCTTCCAAGCCTGGCTTGATAGCCTATTGCAAGGGTGCAAACTCTTTGTTCTTTGAGAAGCAAAGAGCCCCCAAGCAACATTTGAGCTGTGCTCAGTGGGTGCCTATGTTTGAGTTGTGCTTTTGCAACAGACTCTCTTTGGTCCCACATAATTTCCTTTTGGCCTTAAGCCTTATCAAGAGGTGTAGCTATGGTTTGAATACAGCCAAGCCCCTAGTGCTTTCCCTTTGGCTTTAAGCCGATCAAGAGGCATAGCTATGGTTCGAATACGACCAAGCCCCTAGTGACTTCCTTTTATATGTGTGGCTTTATAAGCCGGACCAATAGAACTCCGCTTTATAAAAAGAAGCCCCCATGTAAAAACACATGATGTAAAAACAACAGAGACCCCGCTTTAGCTGAGGCTCCGGTTTATTATATTGATCATAATATATACATTGTCATAATTATGTACATAAGAAGAGCATGTGGCTCAAGTATAGTAAGGCTGAAGATGAGCTATATTCCACGGCCGCTGGGTCTCCTCCTCCGATTTACTTGAGTCTTTGTGCTCTCGAACATTGATAAGGTAGTATGATCCATTGTGCAGATTTTTGCTGACCACAAAAGGTCCTTCCCAAGGTGGGGATAACTTGTGCATATCAGTCTGATCCTGGATGAGCCGAAGCACCAGATTGCCTTCTTGAAAAGTTCTGGTTTTAACCCGGCGGCTGTGATAACATCGCAGATCTTGTTGAGAAATCGCCGAACGTGCCGCTGCAAGATCACGCTCCTCATCTAACAGGTCCTGTGAGTCCTGACATGCTTTCTCATTATCAACTTTAACATAAGCTGCCACACGGGGCGAGTCATGACGGATGTCACTAGGGAGAACCGTCTCTTCTCCGTAAACCATGAAGAAAGGCGTGTAACCCGTAGATCTGTTCGGTGTGGTCTTGACACTTCATAACACAGAAGGTAACTCCTCCACCCAACAACCCAGCGTCCGCTTTAAAGGAACCATAAGCCGGGGTTTGATACCTCTCAAAATCTCTTGATTGGCCCTCTCTGATTGACCATTAGATTGGGGGTGAGCCACTGCTGACATGTCAAGCCGGATGTGCTCACGTTGACAAAATTCTTCCATAGCACCCTTGGACAGATCAGTACCATTATCAATTATAATGCTGTGTGGAAAACCAAACTGGAAGATCACCTTTTTGATGAATTGAACCGCCGTGGCCGCATCACACTTACTGACTGGCTCTACCTCTACCCACTGGGTAAACTTATCAACCGCCACCAGCAGGTGGGTCTTCTTGTCCTTGAACCTCTTAAAGGGCCCAACCATATCTAGCCCCCAAGTTTCAAACAGCCAGGAGATTGGAATCATCCTTAATTCTTGAGTTGGTACATGAGTGTGGCGTTCAAACTTCTGACAACCGTCACACCGCTTTACCAAATCCTCAGCATCAGCACGAGCCGTCAACCAATAGAAGCCGTGATGAAAGGCCTTAGCCACCAAGGATCTTGAACCGGCGTGGTGACCACAATCTCCTTCATGGATCTCACGCAAAATATCACAATCTTCTTGAGGAGACACACAACGATGAAATGCCCCTGTTACGCTGCAATGATGCAGCTCCCTATTGACAATGGTCATTGACTTGGATCGCCGGATTATCTGCTGGGCCAAAGTTTCATCATCTGGTAACTCGCCCCGGTTCATGTATGCCAGGTATGGGACGGTCCAATCCGGAATAACGTGAAGAGCCGCTACCAAATGAGCTTCTGGGTTAGGCACAGCCAAATCCTCCTCCATAGATATTTTGACTGACGGATTATGCAGCACATCTAGAAAGGTATTGGGTGGCACCGGTTTACGTTGAGAGCCTAAGCGACTTAAAGCAAATGCCGCTTCATTCTTTCGCCGATCTATATGGTCAACCTGATAACCCTTGAAATGACCAGCCACTATATCCACCTCTCGTCTATAAGCCGCCATGAGTGGATCCTTGGAATCCCAAGTGCCAGACACCTGCTGAGCCACTAGGTCCGAGTCACCAAAGCACTTAACCCGGCTTAAATTCATCTCCTTAGCCATCCGAACACCAAGGAGCAAGGCCTCATACTCAGCTGCATTGTTAGTGCAAGGGAACATTAAACGGAGAACATAACAAAACTTATCAACTCGTGGGGAAGTTAATATGACTCTAGCCCCCGAGCCCTCCAATTGTCTGGACCCATCAAAATGAATAGTCCAATAAGTGTTGTCTGGCTTTTCCTCCGGTGCCTGCAACTCTATTCAATCATTGATGAAGTCCACAAGTGCTTGGGATTTGATTGTTGTGCGAGGTGTATAGTTTAACCCGTGAGGCCCAAGCTCAATAGCCCATTTGGCAATCGGGCCAGTTGCTTCTCTGTTTTGGATTATATCTCCCAAGGGGGCTGAACTGACCACTGTGATAGGATGACCCTGAAAATAATACTTGAGCTTCCGGCTTGCCATGAAAACCCCATACACCAGCTTCTGCCAATGTGGGTATCTCTGTTAGGACTCAATAAGCACCTCACTGATATAATAAACATGTCGTTGAACCGGATACTCTTTTCCAGCCTCCTTGCGCTCCACAACAATAGCCACACTAACAGCCCGGGCATTAGCAGCCACATATAGCAATAAGGGCTCTTTATCGACCGGAGCCGCAAGGATAGGTGGCTTGGCTAACTGCTTCTTCAAATCCTCAAACTCTTTATCAGCAGCATGACTACAGACGAAGTGATCCGTCTTCTTTAGCATCTGATACAAAGGGATAGCCTTCTCCCCATGGCGACTGATAAACCGGCTTAAGGCTGCAATTCGGCCAGCCAAACGCTGAACATCGTTGATACATGCCGGTTTAGCCAGAGATGTGATAGTTGTGATCTTCTCCGGATTAGCTTCAATCCCCCTGTTAGACACCAGAAAACCTAAGAGCTTGCCTGCCGGTACACCAAAGACACATTTGGCCGGATTAAGCATCATCTTATAAACCCGGAGGTTATCAAAAGTTTCCTTCAAGTAATCTATCAATGTTTCCTATTTTCTGGATTTCACCACAATATCATCCACATGAGCATGAACATTACGCCCAATCTGTTTATGAAGACAATTCTGGACACAGCGCTGATAAGTCGCCTGGGTACTCTTGAGCCCAAAAGGCATAGATACATAGCAAAAGGCTCCAAAGGGAGTTATGAAAGTTGTCTTCTCTTGGTCCTTAACTGCCATTTTGATCTGATGATAACCAGAATAAGCATCCAGAAAACACAAATGGTCACAACCTACTGTAGCATCAATAATTTGATCAATACGAGGGAGAGCAAAGGGATCAGCT
The DNA here is from genome assembly GCF_003073215.2 of Triticum urartu. Classification (NCBI taxonomy): domain Eukaryota; kingdom Viridiplantae; phylum Streptophyta; class Magnoliopsida; order Poales; family Poaceae; genus Triticum; species Triticum urartu. The sequence goes on along the minus strand of NC_053025.1, from coordinate 266,736,366 downwards.
GGACAGGCCTTGTTCAATTCTGTGAAATCCACACACATGCGCCAAGTGCCGTTTTTCTTAAGTACCAGCACTGGATTAGCTAGCCACTCAGGGTGAAAGACCTCCACAATAAACCGTGCTGCCAAAAGCTGGGTTACCTCCTCACCATTAGCCTTACGCCTCTCCTCGTTGAAGCGGCGGAGAAACTGCCTGACCGGTTTAAACTTAGGATCTATGTTAAGAGTGTGCTCAGCGAGTTCCCTCGGTACACCTCGCAGGTCAGAAGGCTTCCATGAAAAGATGTCCCGGTTCTCACGAATGAACCCGATGAGCGCGCTTTCCTATTTTGGATCGAGGTTAGCACTGATGCTGAACTGCTCGGATGAATCACCATGAACAAAGTCAACTAGCTTAGTCTCCTCAACCAATTTAAATTTCAGCGGCGGATCATGCTCTGTAGTTGTCTTTTTCAAAGAAGTCATGTCTGCCGGATCAACATTGTCCTTATAAAATTTCAGCTCCTCTGTAGCACAAACCGACTCCGCATAAGCCGCATCACCCTCTTCACATTCCAAAGCAATCTTCCTGCTCCCATGCACTGTGATGGTCCCCTTATGATCCGGCATCTTAAGTTGCAGATAAACATAACAAGGCCTTGCCATGAACTTAGCATAAGCCAGCCGGCCGAACAATGCATGGTATGGACTCTTGATTTTCACCACTTCAAAAGTCAACACCTCTAATCTTGAATCATGATCGTCTCCAAAAGCAACCTCTACAGCTATCTTGCCAACTGGGTATGCCGATTTACCAGGCACCACACCATGAAAGACGGTGTTCGACAGTTTAACATTCTTATCTGTCAATCCCATGCGACGGAAGGTTTCATAGTAAAGGATATTGATACTGCTTCCTCCATCCATAAGCACCTTGGTGAACTTATACCCCCCCCCCAACCTGAGGTGCCACCACCAAGGCCAGATGACCCGGATTATCAACCCGGGGTGGATGATCCTCTCGACTCCACAAAATTGGTTGTTCAGACCAGCGCGGATAACGAGGTACAGCCGGTTCAACGGAGTTCACGGACCTTTTATGAAGCTTCTAATCACACTTACATAAGCTTGTGCTGAAGACGTGGTACTGCCCACTATTCAACTGCTTCGGATTGCTCTGATAACCCGGTTGCTGCTGCTGTTGATTCCCCTGATGGTTATAACCTCCCTGGTTGCCCTGACTGCTTTGATTGCCATGTCCGGTTTGGTTGCCTTGGAATCCTGAACCGGAACTGCCACCACCATAACCCGGTCCATGGAAACCGCCTCCTGAACCGCCGGGCGGTGCATGGTCGTATTCAAAGAGATTTGAATTTTTGAACTCCCGCATAATGAAGCAATCCTTCCAAAGATGTTTAGCTGGCATTACCTTCGACTCATGCTTTGGGCAAGGTTGATTTAACAGGCGCTCAAGATTGGGACCTGACCCTCCACCCCGATGGGGCGGTTTACCCTTGCGCCGCTGACCGTTATCCTGGGTGTAGGTGTTAGCCACAAAGTCCAAGCTATTATCCGCCTTGCGTTTACTGTTGTTCCCATGACCTGACGGGTTATGCTGCTGTCCTTTGGTGTTGCCGCTCTTCTTTCCCTTCCCTGTCTTGTCGTCATCGGACTCGGTGTCCTTGGTACTATCAGAGTCGGCATACTTCACCAGAGCCGCCATAAGTGTTCCCATGTCATTGCAATGGCGTTTGAGCCATCCCAACTTCAGCTTCAAAGGTGCAAACTGGCAATTGCCTTCCAATGTTAAAATTGTTGTGTCGGTGTTGAGGCGGTCTGATGAATGCAAAATCTCCGAAACCCGGTGCACCCAGCGGGTTGTTGATTCTCCTTCCTCCTAGACACAGGCAGCTAAATCCACGATTGACATGGGCTGCTTGCATGTATCCTTGAAATTCTAGATGAACTGGGCCCTTAACTCGGCCCACGACCCAATGGAGTTGGCCGGCAGGTTTTTCAACCATGTGCGAGATGTTCCCTCCAACATCATGGTAAAGTATTTGGCACACGCCGCCTCGTCCACATCTAGCATCTCCATTGCCATCTCATAGCTTTCCACCCATGACTCGGGGGATAAATCGGCAGTGTAATTCGGCACCTTGTGCGGGCCTTTGAAATCCTTGGGTAGCCGTACATTGCGCAGTGCTGGGACAAGACATGGTACCCCCAAAGAACTGGAGGTAACCCCTAGTTCCACCGACGTTGTTGGACGAACCGGAGTGAGTTGGCAGGCCTCATGTTGCGTCGCTAACTCGGCCTCTTGACATGCCCTAGCGCGATCCACTACATCCTGAGCATTGCCACCGCCAGCCGCCGGGTTATGGCCGCGGGGCGGATTACGATTCCGCTCACTACTTGATACGGCCGGTTCATCGATATGCCTAATGTAGCTTCGGCTCGGGCGGGGAGTAGAATGAATCCTTTCGCGGCTATATGAATAAGCCTACTACTGAGTCAAGGCCGTCTGAAGGAGCTCCCTAGCCCATCGTGTTTCAACTACTACTGGGGATTCGCCATCAATTGGGAGAGCTGCCAACCATGAAGCGGCGGCAACGATGATATCCAACGGGTTAGAATAATGACACGTGGGTGTTGAGACGCGTCGTGATGGGACATCGTTCCGACGAGGCTGTGGGGGCGGATCCATCACGCGCGGCTGAACCGGTGCCCCAGTCACAGGTGCCTCTGCCCGGTTTACCACTGGCTGGTTGCTGGTGCCTGCTCCTGGTGTGTTAAAGAGGTTTCTTCCTTCGTAACCCAGTGGCAGGTGAGATCGGTACCTTCTCCTCATGACGTCATCTGACGCACTCTGGTCCAGCATAAGCCGACAGGCCTGTGCCTCTAACCCGGCCCGCTCAGCGGCCATCCTGGTGTTCTCCGCTGCCAGATCCACCTTAGCCTAAGATATCTGATCTTTCACCTTTGCAATCTCCATGTTGTGCTAGTCCTGGTTTGTCGCGTCAATCTCCGCTGCCAGCAACGTTGCCAAAGCGTCGAACAAATCGGACAAAACCTGAGCCGGAGGTGGTGTAGAGCCCCCTGCTCCTGCTGGTGTTGCTGCTGCTGAATCGGAAATAATTGTTGCAGCGTGATGTCTACTACACAACCTTCTTCTTGTAGACGTTGTTGGGCCTCCAAGTGCAAAGGTTTGTAGGACAGTAGCAAATTTCCCTCAAGTGGATGACCTAAGGTTTATCAATCCGTAGGAGGCGTAGGATGAAGATGGTCTCTCTCAAGCAACCCTGCAACCAAATAACAAAGAGTCCCTTGTGTCCCCAACACACCCAATACAATGGTAAATTGTATAGGTGCACTAGTTCGGCAAAGAGATGGTGATACAAGTAATATATGGATAGTAGATAAAGGTTTTTGTAATCTGAAAATATAAAAACAGCAAGGTAACTAATGGTAAAAGTGAGCGTAAACGGTATTGCAATGCGTTGAAACAAGGCCTAGGGTTCATACTTTGAAAGTGCGTTATATCGACTAGAGGGGGGTGAATAGGAGATTTTTATGAAAGTCTTCAGAACATGGGATTTTTGAAGACAAACGATAAAAATAGACCTATTACCATGCAGCGGAAGGTAGACTACACTAGGCAAACCATAGTCAAGTATTCAATAAAGTGAAAGCACAAAGAGTAATAGCAGCTAGGTAGTAAGGATCAGATAGGAAGATATTGTGAAGCCAAACAGAACACGCAGTCACTCAGTGAAGACAAATGATAGAGCAAACATACAATGACTTCACAAGGAGTAACAGTAAGTAACGTGAAGTGAAGATGAAACCAGTGACTCGTTGAAGACAATGATATGTTGAACCAGTTCCAGTTGCTGTGACAACTGTACGTCTGGTTGGAGCGGCTAGGTATTTAAACCTTAGGACACACAGTTCCGGACACCCAGTCCTGAACACGCAGCTCAGAACACCCAGTCCTCACCGTATTCTCCTTGAGCTAAGGTCACATAGACCTCGCCCAATCACTCTGGTAAGTCTTCAAGGTAGACTCCCAAACCTTCACAGACTTCGTTCACTGGCAATCCACAATGTCTCTTGGAAGCTCAGAACGCGACGCCTAACCGGCTGGAGGATGCACAGTCCTCAAGTGTAATAAGTCTTCAGATCACACAGACAAGAAGACTTAAGTGATGCCCAATTCTCTCTGGCTCTGGTGGTTAGGTCTTTATCCTTGCAAGGAATTCTCTCTCAAAGGCTTCGAGGTGGGTTGCTCTCAAACGACAAAAGCCATGCTTTCAATCTGAGCAGCCAACCGTTTATGGTTGTAGGGGGTGGGCTATTTATAGCCACTTGGCAACCCGACCTGATTTGTCCGAAATGACCCTGGGTCACTAAGGAACTGACACGTGTTCCAACGGTCAGATTTCAAACTCACACGGCAACTTTACTTGGGCTACAAGCAAAGCTGACTTGTCCGACTCTGGACAAGATTCGCTCTCATTGTCTTCACTCGAAGACATAGGTTTTTGGTTTAGGCATCACTTCAGTCATTCTGACTGGTTCTCTTGGACCCCACTTAACAGTACGGTGGTTCATATGACTCAACACAAAAGAAAAAGAACTACGAAAGATCTAAGTCTTCGAGCTCCATAGGCTTCATATCGTGTCTTCTCTTGTCATAGTCTTCAATGTGAATATCTTCATATACCACCTTTGACTTCAATGTCTTCATACATTTTTAGGGGTCATCTCTGGTAGTAAAACCGAATCATGAGGGACTTCTACCTGTGTTATCCTGCAATTCTCACAAACACATTAGTCCCTCAACTAGGTTTGTCGTCAATACTCCAAAACCAACTAGGGGTGGCACTAGATGCACTTACATACTTTCGCTAGTGCAAGTTCCCTCAACAATAATAACATAATTGGATCATATAACTATCCCTCAACATGCAACAAAGAGTCACTCCAAAGTCACTAATAGCGGAGAACAAACAAAGAGATTATGGTAGGGTACGAAACCACCTGAAAGTTATTCTTTCCAATCAATCCATTGGGCTATTCCTATAAGTGTCACAAATAGCCCTAGAGTTTGTACTAGAATAACACCTTAAGACACAAATCAACCAAAACCCTAATGTCACCTAGATACTCCAATGTCATCTCAAGTATCCGTGGGTATGATTATATGATATGCATCACACAATCTCAGATTCATCTATTCAACCAACACATAGAACCTCAAAGAGTGCCCCAAAGTTTCTACCGGAGAATCACGACGAAAACATGTGCCAACCCCTATGAATTGGTTCATAGGCGGAACCCGCAAGTTGATCACCAAAACATACATCAAGTGAATCACGTGGTATCCCATTGTCACCACAGATACGCACGGCAAGACATACATCAAGTGTTCTCAAATCTTCAAAGACTCAATCCGATAAGATAACTTCAAAGGGGAAACTCAATCCATTACATGAGAGTAGAGGGGGATAAGAAACATAAGATCCAACTATAATAGCAAAGCTTGCGATACATCAAGATTGTACCACCTCAAGAACACGAGAGAGAGAGAGATCAAACACATAGCTACTGGTACATACCCTTAGCCCCGAGGGATAACTACTCCCTCCTAGTCATGGAGAGCACCGAGATGATGAAGATAGCCACCGGAGAGGGATTGGCCCCTCCGGCAGGGTGCCGGAACGGGTCTAGATTGGTTTTCGGTGGCTACAGAGGCTTCTGGCGGCGGAACTCCCAATCTATTGTGCTCCCCGGTCGTTTTAGGGTATATGGAGATATATGGGAGGAAGAAGTGCGTTAGGGGGGCCACGAGGAGCCCACGAGGGTGGAGGGCGCGCCTAGGGGGTGGGCGCGCCCCCCTGCCTCATGGCCTCCTCATTGATCCCCTGACGTGCACTCCAAGTCTTCTGGGCTTCTTCGGATCCAAAAATAAGTTCCGTGAAGTTTCAGGTCAATTGGACTCCGTTTGATTTTCCTTTTCTGCGATATTCTAAAACAAGGAAAAAACATAAACTGGCACTGGGCTCTGGGTTAATAGGTTAGTCCCAAAAATAATATAAAAGTGTATAATAAAGCCCATAAACATCCAAAGTTGATAATATAATAGCATGGAACAATAAAAAATTATAGATACATTGGAGACGTATCACGGCGGCGGAAGAGTGCTGCACCAATTGTGTACCGGGCATGAAGATCACAACTCGGCTCGGCAGTTCAAGGAGGTCCGGAATACTGTTGCCATCGGAAGCACCACTAATCCGGCCATCATGCAGCTGGTAAAGCGACTCGGTCTCTCCAGTTGAAGACTCATCATCAGAGTAGACAACAGTTTTGCCACCAGATGCCGATCTATCCTCATATTCCGCTCCATGGATGACACCTACGAAGGCGTGCTTTACGGTGGGCTGAACCTGGGCAGATCTTGCACGCTGAGCCATCTCGATGATGTCAGTGCAGATGTCCAGCTCAGGGCCCGGTTCGCCGATCTTGCCGATGAAGACGTGAATTCCACCAAAGGGGACCCGGTACCCGTACTCAATTGAGCCAACCTCGGGGCTCCATCCTGCGTCGTCAATGTAGAGCTTGCCGCGACGACTCTTAGTCATCTAGCCCATAGTGTATCCCTTGATTCCTTCGAAGCTGCCCTTCAAGAACTCAAAACCATCGTGTGATAGCCCCACGGTGGGCACCAACTATCGTGGTTTTGTCACGGCAGATGTCCTTGTGAAAGGACTTAGTCGTGGAGCCATCACTACGGGTTAGCTTAAAGGGGTTAAAGCGGACAAAGGACGCAAGAGTTTATACTGGTTCGGCCACTTATGGTGAAGGTGAGAGCCTAATCCAGTTGTGATGCAATTGCTAGGGTTTCGATGACCAGGGAGCGAATCCGCTTTGCCTGGTTCTCGAGTTTTTGTGTCTTGTCCCTAAACCTCCGCCGGGTCGCCCCTTTATATACATAGGTCGACGCCCATCGGTTTACAGAATCCCGAGGCTGGCTCATAATCGTGCCCAGCTCGATCTCTACTCTTTCTATCTTACAATACAAGTTATATATCAATGTCGGTTTATGTCTATAGGCCTTAACCCGCCTTTGGGCCTTGGTCCTTCATAAAGTGTCACCATCTTTGTCTTCATGGGCTTGAAATAAAATAATCATTATGGGGATAACCCGGCCTCTCCTGGCCGGTTTACGTCCAGTAGTAATATCCCCAACAGGAGGGGTGTGGCGTACAGCAAAACGGATGAAGCGGACTTGTGGTGGAGCGCTACGGTCGAAATGGGGGTCCTGTTCATCGGGAGGGGTGTGGCGTACCGCAAAAAGGGAGTCCATGAGATACTGTTCATCTCCACCGTCGACTCCCTCCATGGGCTACTGTTCATCCGCCGTCGACCTCCTCCAGCCTCCACCTGCGACTGTTCATCCAAGGGCTCATGTTCATCCAGCCTCCACCACGTGCTCCTCCACCGGCTATTGTTCAAGCAGCCCTCTCCATGGGGTCTTGTTCAACCACCCCTCCACGGGCTATTGTTCATCTATCCCTCCACCGGCTACTATTCAACCATCCCTCCACGGGGTCCTGTTCATCCACCCCCCAACCGGCTCGATCGATCGGGGTCCTATTCATCCAGTGGTAATGACCTCTACTACCATATGGGGTCCTGTTCATCCAACCCCCCACCAGGAACTGTTCATCCAAACCCCACCCCCCACACCCCCCCACAACGCTCACTGTTCATCCAGAGGCAGCATCGATTGGCTTTAGTTAGCAGCAGTAGCGAAGGAATCACTCGTGTTCAGTTAACAGCAAGGGATCGATCGATCGCTCGGGTTCAGTAACGCGTAGCTTGCAGTGCAATCGCTCGGGTTCAGTTAGGCGAATGCCTCGCTCGGGTCCAGTTAGATCCCAATGCCTCGTACCCACGCGCGTATGTGTACGAGAGAAACGCGCATCACTCGGCCCCTGACCACCCATTGTAACCGGGAACTCCCCGATATTTTCCTCTCCCTCGCTTCTACCATGGTTTTTTTCCGTCATTGACGGCCCAAAGAATGCCATGCAGCTGCGTCTCCGGCCCGCCCAAGACGAAAAGCACATTTTCTTTCATGACTTTTGGTCATAGAAGTAGGAGCCCACCACATCTATGATGATACCGGCTTTTGTCACAATTATCGTCATAGAAGTGTCATAAGCATGACAGAAAAAAAATTCGTTCTGCCCAAAATGTCACGGATGTGTCTTTTTTTGTAGTGATTGAAGTGCTCCTGAAGAGGACGAAGGACGGGCGGTCAATCATCCACAGGCACTAGCCTAAAGTTGCAAATACCTTCAACATGAATGAAGGCTCAATATTCGCCTTCCGCTGCAGCAGTTTTCTAGATGAGATGCATCTATCTATGTACCATCTACGATGCTAATTTCAAAAGTTTCTACATGTTGCAAGTGAAACTTGGTGCTGGTGCAGTTGTGTAATGGGGTAGCTGAGTGCTGAAACGTTTAGCGGAGACTAACTGTGTATTCTGATGTATTTCAATTATGAAATCATGCTTCCTTAATATGGAAATGAAATATATTATGTGCTTAATATGAATGTCAATTAGATTAATAAATAGATTATTAATAATAGGTAAATTATCCTGCTAATGGCGAATTAGCCTGCTAATTGGGTTTTGCTATTGCAAACGGTTATTGAGAAAATATCGTGGGCGATGACCTCAGGCAACGCACACAGTTTCTAGGAATAAACCATGTTGGATCAATGAACAATCACACACGACCTTCTCTTGAAAACTGTTTGCATTAGGCCACCTTGCACAAACGTTTACCACATAAAAACTATGTGTGATGGACAGCCTTTGCCACACAGTTTCTTCTACGCACCGTGTCTAATGGATTCAATAACGCAAACGATAAAATTGTTAATATCGTGTGTGATGTACCTGCGGACGAAAACATTTTCCTTGGAGCGACTGTGTGGGATGTATATACGAATGGAAACGTTTAGCGGAGACTAACTGTGTGGGATGTACTTACGACCGGAAACGATTTCGTCTGTATAATTGTATTTTTAGCACTACTATACATATAATCGTATTTGATCACTCGTCGGTCGCACACGACCTCATTTTGCCGAGCGTGTGTGCCAGGAGGGCATATCCCTGACAGTTTCTGGGTCGTGTGGGAAGGACCCCCCTATCGCCCACACTCACTTCACGGTGGTTCCAAATGTCATCGCGGAAAGGGGTTAAAAACCGTTTGTATAGCACCTCGATGTACCAGTGAAGTAGTTCATATTGAAATCTATTAAAAGACATATATTTCACACAATATGAAAATCTCTCTAACCAAGGTAGGGATGAGGATTATATGTCTAACTGGAGGGAGTAGTAAAAGCTCTCCTCGTCTTGCGAGCCATCGCGCGTGTGGGCATGGGAGAGGGCGTAGGCATAGTAAGCTTCTACTCGTCCTGCGAGGCACCGCGCGCGTGGGTGAGGGAGAGAGCGTAGGAGTAGTAAGCAAGCTTCTCCTCATTCTGCGAGTTGATGGGACACATCAAAGTACTAGTACATAAGGGCCTACTTTTCGGTATATATGGCTTAATTTGAAAATCTCTCTAACCAAAGTAGATGGTGAGTGGTGGAATAAATTTGTTACTATAGTTCGCAAAAGTACTGAACATGTGATGGTGAACGGAGGGAGTACGACACCATTAGTACTACAGTTCTTTTGGAAGGATTTGCACTAGTCCCTCTCATTCACATGTTCACAGTTCCATCTTCAATAAAATGTTGTGTGCAAGGATTAAGAGAAAACTCGGCATTGCATGTACTCCCTCAATCCATATAGGGTTTGAAATGTATTTTCGAGGCATATGTTAGAGAAATAACATGACATGCAACTTACACAAATCATAACATCAAATTCGTACATGGTCATTGTACTACTAACACATGCATGTGTTGCAATTAGTACGTAGTACATGATAGTAAAGACTCATGAACTAGTATAGTACTAGTTCATTGCTTGGTTTAGATTTGGAATTGAGGCCCATAAACCAGAAGGGAGGGAATATTATTTTCTGGAACCATCCCCATACGGCCATACTTCATGTTTCGAAGAAGGGTTATATGCCTTGCTGCAACAGTACCGTCCAATTCGGGTAAAATAAACAGTGCTGTCCAATCTTCACGTGTGGTACTTTTCTTGGAAAATTACTGTACAAGAGGATTCAACTGTGTGTGAAATGATGTTTTGCTTCATGTATCTAACTTACTATTGGAAAGGTGGGGCTTTGAGATTGACGGGTCATTAGTCATTATTACTGTGGCGTAATGATCGGGGTGACCGGGTGAATCTTCCTTGCGGTTGTGCACTCATAATTTGGTGCACGACACATGGACCTGGATGTTGGATGCCCCACATGTCGAGGAAAGGAAGTATTGTACTTCTAGAATGGTTTCTCGCAATGCTATCAACCTTTCAACATTTTTTTATATATATACTGTGCTGGTAAATATAATTTCTTAGTGATATAAAATTATACTAGTACAATGCTACGAAGCTTTCAGCTTTTGTTTCATGTGTCTTGCCTTGAAGGTTCGTTACAACATTCCATCAAATACAAAGCAAAATAATATGCATGCTAATGCATATCAATGATTCACATATCATACCCAATATTTACTTCACTACTTAAGAAAAAAGTTGTGAGAAGGTGTACAAATAAAGAAAAAAATGACCGATCTTGTCCCTAATCATGCTTTCATTTCCTGGCCATGGTGGACATGTTGGTAGCCACTTTCATGTGGCTTGTTGATGCTCACTAAGACATGTTGGGAAAGGGAAAAAAACAAGTAGCAGTTGGATGCAAGCACCGTCCCTTCATTTTGTGCAGTTTCACTAAAATGAAGCTGAGCATCCCTGTTCACAAGGATATTGGATAAATATGTTGCAATAATAGTGGCACTATTGATGAAACATGGAAAGTACACCGGCCGAGCTACATTCTAGGCAAAGAAGTAGAGAAGATCCACATGGAGCGATGTGGGAAGGCGGGCGGTGGAGCAAGGTGATAACCCACAAGTATAGGGGATCGTTTGTAGCCGTTTTCGATAAATAAGTGTCGAACCCAACGAGGAGCTAAAGGTAGAACAAATATTCCCTCAAGTTCTATCGACCACCGATACAACTCTACGCACGCTTGATGTTTGCTTTACCGTAAACAAGTATGAAACTATTTGGCAAGAATATATCTACAACTACTTTGCGGGAATAAAACTACGAATAAATTGCAAGGTAAGAAAAGTGGATAGCTTTTGTCAACGAGAAATTTATTTGTCCCTAGGAAATCGATAACAAGTACCGGTAATCATTCTTGCAATTTTATATGAGTGTCACACCCTGATTTTCATGCCACAACACTTAAGCTAACAATCATGATAAAATGTGGTTTGACAAAAAAAATTGAGTGTTTTAGACCTTGGCCTGATTGGATTTTTGTCTGTTGTTTGCAAGTGCTCTAAAAATCAAATAAATCCTCCAACTCCTATACTTCATCTCCTTGCTCCAAACTCTTGAACCAATGATCATGCCATGTGTATAGGACATAAAAATAATTTCTTACAAAAATAATTTGGCCAAATAGTATTTTTAAAAATTAGTTTTCCAAAACCCCCTGAATTAGGGTTTACACTACAAGTACTTAATTAAGGGCAGTAAAAATCTTTCCAAAAATATATTTGACTCCTATTAGATATAGGATACCCAGAAACCACAAAAATATAATTTTAAAAGTTATTTTCCTATTTTATTTAAAATCTTTTTCTTAAGGCCAGAAATGGTCTTTAATAGGGAAAAATTATTTTATTGTTTCAAAAATATTTGAGAAAAATTAGGGAAACTCAGTGGACATATATTTTCCATATATATGAGTTTAAACACATGGTCATGTTCAAAATATTGGAAAAACCTCCCAAAACCATTTCTGCCCATTTCAAGGATTTAAAATATTTCTACAGGAAATATTCCCCAACAATTCCAAAAAAGTTCTAGAATGTCACATATGACATGTTTGATGATCTTGCAAAGTATCATGTCATGGAGAATAGTATAACCCCATGAAATCTACTCAAAACCATTTCTGTCCATTTTGAAGTTTGAGCAACTTTACATCGCCAAACATGTCCAAATGTTCTCAAACCTTGTGAACATGCTCAAATGGTGTAATAATGCATCTAGACCAAATGGCACAAGTTGGAGAGAATGTTATCTTGATCAAAGTGCCCCAAAACCCTCTCTGACCAGAATCAAATCTGAACAAGTTTGTACTACCAACTTTCTCACCTTGACCCCAACTTTTGTGAGCATGTTCACATGACCAAATGAGGCCACTACACCAAGTGGTGCATCAAGGAGAAGTGATTTGCTCAACTAGATCTACACAAGTCCATTTTTGATAATTTCTATTGTTTACAAAAGTTGCATTGGCAACTTTGCCCAAATAAGCTCCAAATGGGTGGAAGGCCCTAATTATATGTGTCATTTCACCCTGTGGAGTCTCATGGCAATTGGAAATCTTTTTCTTACCAAAACCATTATCAAACACCTTCTGCCACTTTTCAAAAATCACCATTTTGACCACTAAAACTATTCTCCTTGAGCTCAAGTTTTTACCACAGCTCCTCCTAGTCCTCTCCTACCTCCAGTAACTCTTCCCTGGCCTCAGCTCAATGATTAAGGGGTAAAATGCCCCCTTTTACCTCCCTGGACAGCCCCTCTCTCCCTCTTCTTCTACCTCTCTCCTCTCCTACTGGCCACCCAGGGCATCCAAGGCCATCTCCTACTTCTTTACTCCTCCCTAGAGCTACCAGACATGCTTGGCCATGCCCAATTTACCAAAAAAATGGCATGCCGGCCATTTGCACGCTCTGGAGCGCGCTACAGTGCGCTCCTGCATTGTTGCCGCCCCCTTCCAATCGCCTCCAGCCACCTCGGGCCTCCCCAGCATGCCCGACGATGCGCCTTGACGTCTGCGACATGCCACGCCTCTGTTCCCCTCTTCCTTCTCCCTCCTCTGGCCCAGCTCGCACGCGCGCTGGCCGCCCGAGCGCGCCAATGGCACGGGTCACACGCGTGGCGTCTCTGACCCCTCCCCACTCTCTTCCTTAGCTCCCCTCGGCGTAGTCCACACCCAGCAACACCCCAGACTCGGTGCCAGCTCCTCCCGAGCCCTGTGGCAACGAGCAGGAGCTCGCCGGCGCACGAGTCCACGGCAACCCGCCGTTCGCCTATTTAAGGGCCTCCCCGAGCCCTCCTCTCCTCACCACTCGCTCTATCACAACCCTAATCACCCCCCTACACCACTTGTTCCTCCCCAGAAGCTCTCGAGCTCGAGATCGAGCTTGAGCTCCGCCGCGGTGGCTCACCGTCGTTCTCACGTTGGAAGCTCTCCCCGATGCTCCTAAGCCTCGATCTGGAACCCCCGCACTCCACTGATCCTTTCCCCCTGTTTCCCCTCTCTATAGCTGTCGGAAACGGCAGGAACCGCCGCCACCAGGAGCTCCTCCGCCATGCCTCCTCATCGCCTGCGAACCAGACCACCCCGGCGACCGCAACCACCTCTAACCGAACGGCGACTCGACGCTGAGTCCATTTGTGCCCCTGCCCGACCTCACCGTGCCCTACATCGATGCTTGTGAGCTCGTCGGCCCTCTGTCGCAGGGTTAGGGATGACAGGCGGGCCCCGCCTGTCAGCCTCTCCTCTCCATCGCCCCTCTCTCTCTCTCGCTGATGCCTGGGCCCCGCCCGTCAGGTTTAAACCTGGCGCGCGCGCGTGCACCAGTGCGCTGGGCCGCCTCTTTGGCTGGGCCTACTACGCTGCGGCAGTTCTGGCCCAGCAGGCATAGAGCCCTTTTTCCTTTTCTTTTTCTGTAACTTTTCCAAAAAATCCACACGATTCAATAATAATCCAAATGCAATAATTCCAACTCCTAAATTCTTGTAATAATCCCACCTATTTATTGGTGTTGTTTGCACATTTTTCCAGAAAACTTTTCTTCACACATATTTCGTAAAACCCTATTTTTCCATTTCTGTGATAAACTTTAGAAAATCACAAAGAGCTCAAAATTGATCCAAATGCCATGATTCAAATTCCTAGATGCTTCTAAGTTCATAACTTAGTTTATGAACATTTTTCTCAATACTTTCTGTACCACACAAAATAATGAGCCATTTCTTCATATTTGTCAACTTTGTAAATTCATAGGAAAATCATTTGAACTCCAAATCCAGTGAAACCAACTCCTAGATGCTTCTAAAATCATGGTTTGTTAAATGGGTGCCTTTGCTAATTTTTCAAAAATATATTTCTGTACACTTCTTGCAAATCCATAACCCCTTGATTCCATCATATCAAAATGTTTAGAAACATCCACTGACCCAACTCCAATGAAACCACTCTGGTTATTTTTCATATAACCAGAGATGTCCTAGAAAAGTCAAATTAATATTTTTAGAGCACTTTTATTTTTTGCCTTGTTGTGTTGCTTATTACGGTTGCTTTCGACGATAGTTGACGAAGTAGACGAAATGCTCGGAGTTGGACCAGAGATATTTGAAGACCTCGAAGACTTTGTTAAAACAGGAAAGCATCCCTTTGACCATGTCTATGAAACCCTTTTTATGCATGACATATAGCACCATATTCTTGTTGCAATGGAATCATGATGAGGTGGAACCACTTTGATGGTTTGCCTCCGTTACTTCCTCGTTGATACTTGCATTGTGCATGACCCTACCTCCTTATGAGGGTTATGCCGGTGGGAGTAGATAGGATGCTAAAATAGTTGCTACGCAAAAAGGGAAGGGAATATGCATGGTGATGGAGACAAAGTATTTTCAAAAGACTTTTCGAAAAACCCCATCGGGTGCCACTTATGCCCGGGGGAGATGATGAGTTGGGTAACCACTTGATGACGAAGTGGTGTACCGAGGCAAGTGTGTGTGTTGTTTTTCAAAACGGATTGGTTTAAGTTGCGACCGTTATTCCAACCTTACATGCGCAACCACTCTACCCTTGTATGGGAAAGGGCATTATTGATTACCTAGGCCGATACTAGCTTGGAGCCCGCATTACTAGTGACGGGAGAGTTGTTGGTGCGCTCTCTCGGGACGGGGTCGTGCTAGGTAGGGCGGCCGAGAACATTTTTATGGGGCACCGGACACACCGTTGGTACCCCGTGCTAGTGGTATGTGATGAATATGGGAGTGAGGCTCCACAATTTTAAAGTTGTGAAATGTTGGGCACGGGGGTTACTACCAATCGAGTGGACTCCATGTTAGTGTCGTCTAGGGAAAGATAGTGATCGGGTGCTTACCCCGGGTACTTGAGGTACCGCGGGTCGTGGATGACACGGAAGTTCCCCGGATCTTGTGGTTAAAGTGTGCAACCTTTGTAGAGTGTAAAACTATTCGAATAGCCATGTCCATGGTCAAGGACCGTTGGGTAACCACTCTTGGGCTACGTCCACATGTTTACAAACCAGTGTATGTGTTTGGATAAGTGGGAAGAACTACTTGGGTCAAGTCAAAGGACTTGACATGATTGAGTTGGGTTGATGCCCACTCTATTTATGTTGATATCTGTAACCTGTCCTCATGGTT
>NC_053025.1:266698586-266719291 GCF_003073215.2 Triticum urartu | reverse complement strand
CCAATCAACCCAAAGACAAAAGATATCTACTCAAAACATCATAGGATGGCAACACATGATTGGATCATAATATGTGGCATAAAGCACCATGTTCAAGTAGGGATTACAGTGGGGTGCGGGAGAGTGGACCGCGTAAAAGAGATGAGGGTGATGATGATGATGGTGATGTTGATGAAGACGATCACCGCGGCGATGATTCCCCTCCGATGGCACTCCGGTGCCACAGAGAGAGAGGAGGAGAGGTTCTCCCCCTTGTGCTTCCTCCTCCATGGCCTCTAGATGGGGAGAGGTTCTCCCTCTGGTCCTTGGCCTTCATGGTGATGATGGCCCCTCCGGGATCCTCCTCCATGCCCTCCGGTGATGACGGCCCCCTCCGAGGGTGCCAGAGAGGGCCTAGATTGGCTTTTCTGTGGCTACGGAGGCTTCTGGCGGCGGAACTCCTGATCTAGGTTAATTTTCCGAGGTTTCTGTATTTATAGGAATTTTTGGCGTCGGTCTCACGTCAAGGAGGTGCCTGAGGCGTCCATGAGGAAGGACCACACACCTGGGGAGCGCCCCCCACCCTCGTGGACGCCCCGGGACTCTCCTGGCCCAACTCTTTTACTCCGGGGTCTTCTTTTGGTCCATAAAAAATCGTCAAAAATTGGTACGTCAATTGGACTCCGTTTGATATTCCTTTTCTGTAAAACTTAAAAACAAGGAAAAAAAATAGAAACTGGCACTAGGCACTAGGTTAATAGGTTAGTCCCAAGAATCATATAAAATAGCATATAAATGCATATAAAACATCCAAGGTTGATAATATAATAGCATGAATACTTCATAAATTATAGATACGTTGGAGACGTATCATGGTGGCGGAGTCTCGTCCCGAAAGCTTGCTTATGATTTTTTCCTTAACGAAAGACTCCATATAGCAGAAGATGGGCATCGGAGGGCCACCAGGGGGGCCACGAGGCAGGGCGGCGCGCCCAGGGGGTAGGGCGCGCCCCCACCCTCATGGGCCAGGGTGTGGGCCCCCTCTGGAACTTCTGGCGCTCAGTATTTTTTATATATTCTAAAAATAGCTTCCGTGAAGTTTCAGGACTTTTGGAGCTGTGCAGAATAGGTCTCTAATATTTGCTCCTTTTCCAGCCCAGAATCCCAGCTGCCGGCATTCTCCCTCTTTATGTAAACCTTGTAAATAAGAGAGAATAGGCATAAGTGTTGTGACATAATGTGTAATAACAGCCCATAATGCAATAAATATCGATATAAAAGCATGATGCAAAATGGACGTATCAACTCCCCCAAGCTTAGACCTCGCTTGTCCTCAAGCGAAAGCCGAAATCGAAAAATATGTCCACATGTTTGGAGATAGTGGTGTCGATAAAAATAAAATACGGACATGAGGGCATCTTGATCATTCTTAGAACAATAGCTTATATAATTATTGTCATATGATCTCTTATGCTAAAGTAACAATTCAATCACAATTTCAAGTATGAATCATAATTTCATTGAAAACTAACAAACTATAATCTTAGTCATTGAAGCAAATGCAATTTATCATAACATAGGAAAAAGTCAATATAAGAGCTTTTCAGCAAATCCACATACTCAACTATCATATAGTCTTTCACAATTGCTAACACTCACGCAATACTTATGGGTATGGAGTTTTAATCGGACACGGAGAAAGATAGGGGCTTATAGTTTTGCCTCCCAACATTTTACCTCAAGGGTAATGTCAACAATAATAGTTCATGAAAACTCACATCCAATTAGCCATATATACTAGGATCTTTCCAACATATTGTGCTTGCCAAAAGATAAAATGTAAAAAAGGAAAGGTGAAGATCACCATGACTCGTATGTAAGGTGGGAGATAAAAGTAAAAGATAGGCCCTTCGCAGAGGGAAGCAGAGGTTGTCATGCGCTTTTATGGTTGGATGCACAAATTCATAATGTGAAAGAACGTCACTTTATATTGCCACTTGTGATATGGACCTTTATTATGCAGTCTGTCGCTTTTATTTCTTCCACATCACAAGATCGTATAAAGCTTATTTTCTCCCACACTTAATAAGTCATACATATTTAGAGAGCAATTTTGATTGCTTGCACTGATGATAACTTACTTGATGGATCTTACTCAATCCATAGGTAGGTATGGTGGACTCTCATGGCAAAACTGGGTTTAGGGATATTTGTAAGCACAAGTAGTATCTCTACTTGGTGCAAAGAAATTGGCCAGCAAGAGAGAGAAAGGCAAGCTCAACATGTTGGATGATCCATGACAATATAATTTATCTCGGATGTAAGAAAACATAACCCATTACGTTTTCTTCCTTGTCCAACGTCAACTCTTTAGCATGTCATATTTTAATGAGTGCTCACAATCATAAAAGATGTCCAAGATAGTGTATTTATATGTGAACCTCTCTTTCTTTATTACTTCCTATTAATTGCAACGATGACCAAAACTATGTTTGTCAACTCTCAACAACTTTTATTCATCATACTCTTTATATGTGAGCTCATTACTCTCCATAAGATCCATATGATCTCTTTATTTTTTTATTCTTTCTCTTTTCTTTTATTCCTCAAGATCATAGCAAATAATCAAGCCCTTGACTCAACACTAATCTTTATTATATAGCTCACGGACTCGATTACATAGAAGATCATAAAGCAAAACTCACAACTAGATCATACTAAAACTTTTTACTAGATCAAAGATATTATCAAAAGGATCGAACTAAGAAAAACGGTAAAGATAAAAGTGATGGTGATACGATACCGGGGCACTCCCCCAAGCTTGGCAGTTGCCAAGGGGAGTGCCCATACCCGATGCTCAGTTCTTCTTTGTTGGTGAAGAAGGTGATGGTTTTGTTGATGGCGTAGGCTTCTTCCTTAATTTGCGCTTGAGGACAGAATTTTGGTCCCTTAGGTCATCGATCTCCTGCTCCAGTCTTAGTATCTTTTTGCATAGTTCCTGCTTGTTTTCCTGCAAGAGGCGAAAAGGGATAAACTCGATCTTAGGTTTCTTTACTCTATCCGGGAGGCTTGACTTTTTGAACTCCACATGCATGTCCCCAGGTTGAGGTAATGGGACTTCATCTTCTCTGAGCTCGTCTCCTCCCTTCCCTTGGGTTCATAGTCCTCTTCTTCTTCCGTAGTCCAACCACAATGCTCCACATCCCCATAGACCTTAGGATCTGCAAGGTAATCAGCCACATAGCTTTCTCCTTCCGAATCCTGGGACGACATGTTGCTCTAATCTGCAGCAGGACAGCTCGAAACAAAGACAGGAGATATTTGCGTGATACGGAGGTCAAAACCTTCGGGAGATTATATAATGAATTTTTACCGACCAAAATACGTATCGTGCAAGAAAACAGAGTCCGGAGAGCACACGAGGTGCCCACGAGGCAGGGGGCGCGCCCTCCACCCTCGTGGAGCCCTCGTGTCCTTCCTGGACTGCTTCTTATTTTTCTATTTTTCTAAATATTCCAAAACGGAGAAAAATTGCCATTAGAACTGTTTTGGAGTCGGTTTACTTACCGTACCACATACCTATTCCTTTTCAAGTCTGAAACGTTCCGGAAAGTGTCCCTTATGTATTCCTCTGGGGTTACGGTTTCAATAACATTGGTTTCAACATTTATAGGATTACCTGAGATATAATGTTTGATTCTTTGACCGTTCACCACCTTCGGATTTGTGCCTTCGAAGTTGTTGATTTTTATGGCACCGGAACGATAGACCTCCTCGATAACGTAAGGACCTTCCCATTTAGAGAGAAGTTTTCCTGCAAAAAATCTTAAACGAGAGTTGTATAGCAATACATAATCACCTACATTAAACTCACGCTTTTGTATCCTTTTGTCATGCCATCTTTTAACTTTTTCTTTAAACAATTTGGCATTCTCATAGGCTTGGGTTCTCCATTCATCAAGTGAGCTAATGTCAAATAACCTTTTCTCACGGCAAGTTTGAAATCATAATTGAGCTCTTTAATAGCCCATAAGCCTTATGTTCTAGTTCGAGAGGTAAGTGACATGCTTTTCCATAAACCATTTTATACGGAGACATACCCATAGGATTTTTATATGCAGTTCTATAGGCCCATAATGCATCATCAAGTTTCTTGGACCAATTCTTTCTAGATCTATTAACAGTCTTTTGCAAAATTAATTTGAGTTCTCTATTACTCAATTCTACTTGACCACTAGACTGTGGGTGATAAGGAGATGCAATTCTATGATTAACATCATACTTAGCAAGCATTTTACGGAAAGCACCATGAATAAAATGTGAACCACCATCAGTCATTAAATATCTAGGGACTCCAAACCTCAAAATAACTTCTTTAAGCATTCTTAATAGAAGTGTTATGATCAGCACTACTAGTTGGAATAGCTTCTACCCACTTAGTAACGTAATCAACACAACTAAAATATGTGTATATCCATTAGAGGCAGGAAAAGGTCCCATATAATCAAAGCCCCAAACATCAAATGGTTCAATAACAAGTGAATAATTCATAGGCATTTCTTGACGTCTACTAATATTACCAATTCTTTGACATTCATCACAAGATAAGACAAACTTACGGGCATCCTTGAAGAGAGTAGGCCAATAAAAACCGGATTGCAATACCTTATGTGCAGTTCTATCTCCAGCGTGGTGTCCTCCATAAGCTTCAGGAGTGACACTTGCGTAGGATCTGTTCCTGTTCATGCTCAGGTACACAACGCCTAATAACACCATCTACTCCTTCTTTATAGAGATGTGGGTCATCCCAAAAGTAATGTCTTAAATCATAGAAAAACTTTTTCTTTTGCTGGTATGTGAAACTAGGTGGTATAAATTTAGCAACAATGTAATTAGCATAATCAGCATACCATGGAGCAGTGAGAAGCATTTATGACATTTAATTGTTCATCAGGAAAGCTATCATCAATAGGTAGTGGGTCATCAAGAACATTTTCTAACCTAGACAAGTTGTCTGCAACGGGGTTCTCAGCTCCCTTTCTATCAATAATATGCAAATCAAATTCTTGTAGCAAGAGAACCCATCTAATAAGTCTAGGTTTAGCATCTTTCTTTTCCATAAGATATTTAATAGCAGCATGATCGTGTGAATAGTTACTTTAGAATCAACAATATAAGGTCTGCACCTTATCACAAGCAAATACAACTGCTAAGAATTCTTTTTCAGTAGTAGCATAATTTCTCTGGCATTGTCTAGAGTTTTACTAGCATATTGAATAACATTTAATTTCTTATCAACTCTTTGCCCTAGAACAACACCTACAGCATAATCACTAGCATCACACATAATTTCAAAGGGTAAATTCCAATCAGGTGGCTGAACAATAGGTGCAGAAATCAATGCTTTCTTAAGTATTTCAAATGCTTCTACACAATCATCATCAAAGACAAAAGGAATATCTTTTTGTAATAGATTAGTCAGAGGCCGAGAAATTTTTGAGAAGTCCTTAATGAACCTCCTATAAAAACCGGCGTGACCGAGGAAGCTTCTTATACCTTTAATGTCCTTGGGACATGGCATCTTTTCAATAGCATCAACTTTAGCTTTATCAACTTCAATACCTCTTTCAGAAATTTTATGCCCCAAGACAATACCTTCATTAACCATAAAGTGGCATTTCTCCCAATTCAGAACAAGATTAGTTTCTTCACATCTCTGCAAAACTCGATCAAGGTTGCTCAAGCAATCATCAAAAGAGGATCCATAAACGAGAAATCGTCCATGAAAACCTCACATATCTTTTCACAAAAGTCAGAAAATATAGCCATCATGCATCTTTGAAAGGTAGCAGGTGCATTACATAAACCAAAAGGCATATGTCTATAAGCAAAAGTACCGAAAGGGCAAGTAAAAGTGGTCTTAGATTGATCATCAGCTGACACAGGTATTTGAGAGAAACCAGAATAACCATCTAGAAAGCAAAAATGTGTATGTTTGGATAATCTTTCTAGCATTTGATCAATAAAAGGTAAGGGGTAATGATCTTTTTTAGTAGCCTTATTTAATTTGCGGAAAATCAATTACCATCCTATAACCTGTAATAATTCTTTGCGAATCAATTCATCTTTATCATTAGGAACAACAGTAATACCTCCCTTCTTAGGGACACAATGGACATGACTTACCCACTGACTATCAGCAACGGGATAAATTATACCTGCCTCAAGGAGCTTTAATATTTCCTTTCTTACCACTTCTTTCATCTTAGGATTCAGCCGTCGTTGGTGATCAATAACTGGTTTGGCGTCTTTCTCCAAATTTATTTTGTGTTGACATAGAGTGGGACTAATGCCCTTAA
This sequence comes from Triticum urartu, assembly GCF_003073215.2. NCBI lineage: Eukaryota > Viridiplantae > Streptophyta > Magnoliopsida > Poales > Poaceae > Triticum > Triticum urartu. Next base: position 266,712,953 of record NC_053025.1, on the reverse strand, counting down.
GATCATCAAGAGTATATCCAATAGCAGCACGTGCTTCTTCAGAGTTTTCAATAATTTCTCTTCTTCATGCTCTGAAAGGTTAGCACTAATAATAACAGGATATATCTTCTTTTCATCAAGATAAGCATATTTAAGAGTATCAGGTAATGGTTTAAGCTCAAACACGGGATCACCCTTGGGTGGAGGAGGATCCCCTAGGATTTCAACAGGCAAGTTGTGTTTCAGAATAGGTCCCTTGTTTAAAGAATACTTCATCTATTTCCCTTCTTTCATTCATAAACATATCATTCTCATGGTCTAGCAAATATTGTTCTAAAGGATCATTAGGAGGCACAACAATAGAAGCAAGACCAATAATTTCATCTTTGCTAGGCAATTCTTCATCACGGGGTTGTCTACGAAATTTAGAAAAATTAAACTCATGAGACATATCATCCAAACCAATAGTAACAACATCCTTCTTGCAATCTATCTTAGCATTAACAGTATTCAAGAAGGGTCTACCAAATATAATGGGACAAAAGCTATCTTGAGGGAACCAAGAACAAGAAAATCAGCAGGATATTTAACTTTCCCACACAAGACTTCAACATCTCTAACAATCCCAACTGGTGAAATAGTGTCTCTATTGGCAAGCTTAATTGTGACACATCAATCTCTTCTATCTCAGCAGGTGCAATATCATGCATAATTTCTTTGTATAAGGAATGAGGTATTGCACTTGCACTAGCACCCATATCACATAAGCCATGATAGCAATGATCTCCTATTTTAACAGAAATAACAGGCATGCCTACAACAGGTCTATGTTTATTTTTAGTATCAGGCCTAGCAATTCTAGCAGCTTCATCACAGAAGTAAATAACATGCCCATCAATATTATACGATACGTCTCCGTCGTATCTATAATTTTTGATTGTTCCATGCCAATATTATTCAACTTTCATATACTTTTTGGCAACTTTTTATATTATTTTTGGGACTAACATATTGATCCAGTGCCCAGTGCCAGTTCCTGTCTGTTGCATGTTTTTGGTTTCGCAGAATATCCATATCAAACGGAGTCCAAACGGGATAAAAATGGACGGAGCTTATTTTTGGAAAATATGGAAAATTCGGAAGGAAAATCAACGCGAACCAGTGCCCGAGGTGGTCACGAGGCAGGGGGCGCGCCCCCTACCCTCGTGAGCCCACCGTAAGGCGGTTGACGCTCTTCTTTTGCCGCAAGAAAGCTAATATTCGGAAAAAAATCACGGCGAAGGTTTCAGGCCAATCGGAGTTACGGATCTCCATATATATACGAAACGGTGAAACAGAGCCAGAACAGAACGCAGAAACCAGAGAGAGACAGAGAGACAGATCCAATCTCGGAGGGGCTCTCGCCCCTCCCATGCCATGGAGGCCAAGGACCAGAGGGGAAACCCTTCTCCCATCTAGGGAGGAGGTCAAGGAAGAAGAAGACGAAGGGGCCCCTCCCCTTCTCTTCCGGTGGCGCCGGAACGCTGCCGTGGCCATCATCATCATCACCGATCTACACCAACACCTCCGCCATCTTCACCAACATCTCCATCACCTTCCCCCCCTATCTACAGCGGTCCACTCTCCCGCAACCCGCTGTACCCTCTACTTGAACATGGTGCTTTATGCTTCATATTATTATCCAATGATGTGTTGCCATCCTATGATGTCTGAGTAGATTTTCGTTGTCCTATCGGTGGTTGATGAATTGCTATGATTGATTTAATTTGCTTGTGGTTATGTTGTTGTCCTTTGGTGCCCATCATATGAGTGCGCGCGTGGATCACACCATAGGGTTAGTTGTATGTTGATAGGACTATGTATTGGAGGGCAAGAGTGACAGAAGCTTCAACCTAGCATAGAAATTGATGCATACGGGATTGAAGGGGGGCAATATATCTTAATGCTATGGTTGGGTTTTACCTTAATGAACATTAGTAGTTGCGGATGCTTGCTAATAGTTCCAATCATAAGTGCATAGAATTCCAAGTAAGGGGATGACATGCTAGCAGTGGCCTCTCCCACATAATACTTGCTATCGGTCTAGTAAAGTAGTCAATTGCTTAAGGGACAATTTCGCAACTCCTACCACCACTTTTCCACACTCGCTATATTTACTTTAGTTGCTTCTTTACCTTAACAACCCCTAGTTTTATTTTCGTACTCTTTATTATCTTGCAAACCTATCCAACAACACCTACAAAGTACTTCTAGTTTCATACTTGTTCTAGGTAAAGCGAACGTCAAGCGTGCGTAGAGTTGTATCGGTGGTCGATAGAACTTGAGGGAATATTTGTTCTACCTTTAGCTCCTCGTTGGGTTCGACACTCTTACTTATCGAAAACTGTTGCGATCCCCTATACTTGTGGGTTATCAAGACCTTTTTCTGGCGCCGTTGCCGGGGAGCAATAGCGTGGGGTGAATATTCTCGTGTGTGCTTGTTTGCTTTATCACTAAGTAATTTTTATTTGCTGTTCTTAGTTGTTTTCTATCTTTAGTTATGGGTAGGAAATGCAAAATACCAAAAAAATTAGTTGTACCTACTGAACCAATGGTTGAAGAACCAATCAAAATCTATCACACTGCTGAAGCTTATTACTTGGATCATCTTCGATCCCTATGTGCTCGTGCTGAAACCCCAACTAGCTTAGTTGAGGGCAAATCTTTAGATGAGCATGCTTGTTATGTGCGACACCGTATATCTGAAAAAGGGAAATTATTATGGAGTCAAATTCAACGTTTGCAATGCTATGCTTGGAATTTATGTGAATTATATGATTTTACTTGTTGTTCTGAAAACCCTAAGAAACACCTTCCCTACCAATGTGAGTTTATTGATAATGGAATCTTATCTTCTTATGCTAAAGGTGTTTATAGTTACTATGATGTTCAACAAATTGAAGAATTTGTTGCTTTTGAGGGTGCTTATGAAATTGCTTCTTTGATTGAAAAGTATGATGCTACTTTTCACAAATCTGAAAATTTTGCTATACTTAAATATTGCTATGATAATTATGCTTCTAATACCTATGTTAAACAATATATTGAGGAATACTCCGCTGTCCAAGAAGAGACTAATATTTTGCAGGAGTCTATGGAAGAAGAAATTGATGAAACATGTGAGCTCATTGGATGAAAAAGATGAGGAGGAGAGCGAAGAACAAAAGGAGGAAGAGCGGATTGATCACCCGTGCCCACCTTCTAATGAGAGTAACTCTTCAACTCATACATTGTTTAATTCCCCTTCATGCTTACCGAAGGATGAATATTATGATAATTGCTATGATCCCGTCGATTCTTTTGAAATATCCCTTTTTGATGATGCTTGCTATGCTTGTGGCCAAGATGCCAATATGAATTATGCTTATGGAGATGAACTTGCTATAGTTCCTTATGTTAAACATGAAATTGTTGCTATTGCACCCACGCATGATAGTCCTATTATCTTTTTGAATTCTCCCGATTATACTATATCGGAGAAGTTTGCACTTATTAAGGATTATATTGATGGGTTGCCTTTTACCGTTGCACATGATGATTTCGATAAATATAATATGCATGTGCTTGCTGCTCCTACTTGCAATTATTATGAGAGAGGAACTATATCTCCACCTCTCTATGTTTCCAACATGATAAAATTGCAAGAAACTGTTTATACTATGCATTGGCCTTTACTAGGTGTGCATGAATTGTTCTTTTATGACATGCCGATGCATAGGAAGAGAGTTAGACTTCGTCATTGCTTGATATATGTTGCTTTGTGCTCACTACTAAATTACAAATCATTGTTAATTAAAATTGGCTTTGATATACCTTGGGATCCGGGTGGATTCACTACTTGAGCACTATATGCCTAGCTTAATGGCTTTAAAGAAAGCGCTGCCAGGGAGACAACCCGGAAGTTTTAGAGAGTCATTTATTTCTGTTGAGTGCTTTCATATAGTTTAAAAACAACAAAAATAAAGAGGGGAACCCAAAACTTTTTCAAAAAGGAAAGTGAAAGTGAGAAAGACAAGCATTGTTGAAGTGGGAGAGCTCCTTGAACTTTGTTCATGCTCACGAACAACTTTGTGAATCTTGATTACAGAAACTTTTCAATAAAAATAATTATCCCCTTGTACAATTCCATTGTATTATAAAAATAATGTGCCAAGGTTTGCCTTTAGGATGTTTACATTTGCTTGATGGTTTGTACGGTGCAGGACAGAAACTTTGGCTGTAGTGCGCGATTTTACATTTTTAGCTGGAACGTCAAATGGTTCTGATTCTTTTTGCACTGTCTTCCTATACAAATTTTTATTTTTCCTAATTTTGGTAGAATTTTTCAAGTATCATAAGTATGGTGAATGTTCAGATTGCTACAGACTGTTCTGTTTTAGACAGATTCTGTTTTTGATGCATAGTTTGCTTGTTTTGATGAAACTATCAATTTATATCAGTGGATTAAGCCATGAAAAAGTTATACTACAGTAGACACAATGCAAAAACAAAATATGAATTGGTTTTCAACAGTACTTATAGTGGTGATTTGCTTTATTATACTAACGGATCTTACCGAGTTTTCTGTTGAAGTTTTGTGTGGATGAAGTGTTCGATGATCGAGAAGGTCTCGATGTGAGAAGAAGGAAGAGAGGCAAGAGCTCAAGCTTGGGGATGCCCGAGGCACCCCAAGTAAATATTCAAGGAGACTCAAGCATCTAAGCTTGGGGATGCTGGGAAGGGCATCCCCTCTTTCTTCAACAAGTATCGGTATGTTTTCGGATTCGTTTCGTTCATGCGATATGTGCAATCTTGGAGCGTCTTTTGCATTTAGTTTTCATTTTTCTTTTATGCACCATGCTGGTATGAGATAGTCCTTGGTTGATTTATAGAATTCTCTTGCACTTCACTTATATCTTTTGAGTATGGCTTTATAGAATGCTTCATGTGCTTCACTTATATCATTTGAAGTTTGGATTGCCTGTTTCTCTTTACATAGAAAACCGCCATTTGTAGAATGCTCTTTTGCTTCACTTATATTTGTTAGAGCGTGGGCATATCTTTTGTAGAAAGAATTAAACTCTCTTGCTTCACTTATATCTATTTAGAGAGATGACAGGAATTGGTCATTCACATGGTTAGTCATAAAATCCTACATAAAACTTGTAGATCACTGAATATGATATGTTTGATTCCTTGCAATAGTTTTGCGATATAAAGATGGTGATATTAGAGTCATGCTAGTGGGTAGTTGTGGATTGTAGAAATACTTGTGTTGAGGTTTGTGATTCCCGTAGCATGCACGTATGGTGAACCGTTATGTAACGAAGTCGGAGCATGATTTATTTATTGATTGTCTTCCTTATGAGTGGCGGTCGGGGACGAGCGATGGTCTTTTCCTACCAATCTATCCCCCTAGGAGCATGCGCGTAGTACTTTGTTTCGATGACTAATAGATTTTTGCAATAAGTATGTGAGTTCTTTATGACTAATGTTGAGTCCATGGATTATACGCACTCTCACCCTTCCACCATTGCTAGCCTCTCTAGTACCGTGCAACTTTCGCCGGTACCTAAACCCACCATATACCTTCCTCATCTCCTCCACCATACCTACCTATCATGGCATTTCCATAGCCATTCCGAGATATATTGCCATGCAACTTTCATCGTCATCATATACATGACTTGAGCATTCATTGTCATATTGCTTTGCATGATCGTAAGATAGCTAGCATGATGTTTTCATGGCTTGTCCGTTTTTTGATGTCATTGCTACGCTAGATCATTGCACATCCCGGTACACCGCCGGAGGCATTCATATAGAGTCATATCTTGTTCTAGATATCGAGTTGTAATATTGAGTTGTAAGTAAATAAAAGTGTGATGATCATCATTATTAGAGCATTGCCCCAGTGAGGAAAGGATGATGGAGACTATGATTCCCCCACAAGTCGGGATGAGACTCCGGACGAAAAAATAAAAATATAAAAAAAAGAAAGGCCAAAAAAAAGAGAAGGCCCAAAAAAGAAAAAAATGAGAGAAAAAGAGAGAAGGGGCAATGTTACTATCCTTTTACCACACTTGTGCTTCAAAGTAGCACCATGTTCTTCATATAGAGAGTCTCTTGAGTTATCACTTTCATATACTAGTGGGAATTTTCATTATAGAACTTGGCTTGTATATTCCGATGATGGGCTTCCTCAAATGCCCGAGGTCTTCATGAGCAAGCAAGTTGGATGCACACCCACTTAGTTTCCAGTTTGAGCTTTCATACACTTATAGCTCTTAGTGCATCCGTTGCATGGCAATCCCTACTCCTCACATTGATATCTATTAATGGGCATCTCCATAGCCCGTTGATACGCCTAGTTGATGTGAGACTTTCTCCTTTTTTGTCTTCTCCACATAACCCCCACCATCATATTCTATTCCACCTATAGTGCTATGTCCATGGCTCACGCTCATGTATTGCGTGAAAGTTGAAAAGGTTTGAGAACGTCAAAAGTATGAAACAATTGCTTGGCTTGTCATCGGGGTTGTGCATGATGTGAATATTTTGTGTGGTGAAGATGGAGCATAGCCAGACTATATGATTTTGTAGGGAGCTTTCTTTGGCTATGTTATTTTGAAAAGACATGATTGCTTTATTAGTTATGCTTGAAGTATTATTGTCTTTATGTCAAAGTATAGATATTGCTTTGAATCACTCGTGTCTTAATATTCATGCCATGATTAGACATATGATCAAGATTATGCTAGGTAGCATTCCACATCAAAAATTATCTTTTTTATCATTTACCTACTCGAGGACGAGCAGGAATTAAGCTTGGGGATGCTGATACGTCTCCGTCGTATCTATAATTTTTGATTGTTCCATGCCAATATTATTCAACTTTCATATACTTTTTGGCAACTTTTTATATTATTTTTGGGACTAACATATTGATCCAGTGCCCAGTGCCAGTTCCTGTCTGTTGCATGTTTTTGGTTTCGCAGAATATCCATATCAAACGGAGTCCAAACGGGATAAAAACGGACGGAGCTTATTTTTGGAAAATATGGAAAATTCGGAAGGAAAATCAACGCGAACCAGTGCCCGAGGTGGTCACGAGGCAGGGGGCGCCCCCCCTTAGGGCGCGCCCCCTACCCTCGTGAGCCCACCGTAAGGCGGTTGACGCTCTTCTTTTGCCGCAAGAAAGCTAATATTCGGAAAAAAAATCACGGCGAAGGTTTCAGGCCAATCGGAGTTACGGATCTCCATATATATACGAAACGGTGAAACAGAAGAACAAGAACGCAGAACCAGAGAGAAACAGAGAGATAGATCCAATCTCGGAGGGGCTCTCGCCCCTCCCATGCCATGGAGGCCAAGGACCAGAGGGGAAACCCTTCTCCCATCTAGGGAGGAGGTCAAGGAAGAAGAGGAAGAAGGGGGCCCCTCTCCTCCTCCGGTGGCGCCGGAACGCCGCGGCCATCATCATCATCACCGCGATCTTCACCAACACCTCTGCCATCTTCACCAACATCTCCATCACCTTCCCCCCTCTATCTACAGCGGTCCACTCTCCCGCAACCCTTGTACCCTCTACTTGAACATGGTGCTTTATGCTTCATATTATTATCCAATGATGTGTTGCCATCCTATGATGTCTGAGTAGATTTTCGTTGTCCTATCGGTGGTTGATGAATTGCTATGATTGATTTAATTTGCTTGTGGTTATGTTGCTGTCCTTTGGTGCCCATCATATGAGCGCGCGTGGATCACACCTTAGGGTTAGTTGTATGTTGATAGGACTATGTATTGGAGGGCAAGAGTGACAGAAGCTTCAACCTCCACCCGCGCTACCGCAACCCACGCCATCACCAGCGCCATCTTCGCCACCATCCACCAGCACCACCATCGGCGCCCGATCCACCACCGCGCCTCCATCAACGCCGCCACCAGCGCCGCCTCACCACCTCGCGCTGCCTCCCATCCATCTCCCTGCTGCCCCTCCACCTTTCTTCTTCTCCTAACCCTACTGCTACTCTTGTTCTTATTCCCCTTGCTGTTGTTGCCTCCTCTGTGCTGTTGTCTCCGAGCCCCCACGCTGCTGCCTCCTTTCTTCGCTGCTGCTCCTTCTTTGTACCCCTACCGTTTCTTCTTCTTCTCTCTGCCTTGCTGCTGTTGTCCTTCACCTGCTGCTGCTCTTCTCCAAACCCAAATTGCTGCTACTTCTCCCTTTGTGTGTGTGTGTGTGTAATTTCTGCGAACACTTATTGTTGAAACTCATTCGATTGTAAACTATTTTACCCTACTTCAATATGTGTGATTCACTTGTCAAGTAGTTGTCTGTTACATTCAGTTTACTTGTTCTGAATTTTATGTTGAAATTGCTCTATGTGGTAGTCAGTTTTGTTATCATTTATTTTTCAGCCTCCGTGATAGCTATGTACTAGTGACATGTGTATGTGATGTGAAACAACTGTGTTCTGTACATAATCTTGTTTCTTCCCTGTGTGAGAATTAGTTGAGTCAATTCCCTGTGTAATGTGGTTGTTGTAGAAACTTGTTCAGTTTGTAGTATCTGTGATGTCAAACATTTTTGTCCTTGTCCCATTACCTTTGATATGTCCTTTTCTTATGTATATCTGCTAGTTATATTTGTTATCATCTCTTGCTACATTCTTTTGGTTCATGATGATGTCCTGTGTCAATATTTAGTTTCTAAAATAATATGAAAATACCAAAAAGACTATGAGTAATATCTTAATCTCTGTGTGCTATTTGCATTTTATTTGTGAAAGATCTTCGGGTATAACCTTGTTTAGTTTAGGTTTATTTGCTGGCATTCATAATCTGAATTGTGTTACCTAGATTTAGTCTTGCACCATCGCTGATCGCCTAGTCCCTGTGGAGAACACGACATCCGTAGTTTTGGCGTAAAAACCCCACTATTCTCACAATTGACCATTTTGGCGCCGTTGCCGGAGACTAGCGTCGAGTGACCTTACTAGGCTATAGACTAGGTTTTTCTTCTTTTTCTAGTTTGTGCCATATATATGTGATATATTTCTAACTCCTAACCCTTGTTCTAGTTTATTCCCTCTTTGTTTTCTTTTCCTTTTTGCAGGTTAGAACTATCTTCTCGGTTATGGCTTACTATTCAGATCATCAGGCTTATGCGAGCAACACTACAAACAACACGGAAAGTATTCAAGAACTCATAAGTAAGATTTCCCATCAATTAGATAATTTAGCCCGACAGCGAGAAGTAGTTTTTGTGGATGGGCCTAGATCTTATGATCCTTATTCTAGAGGCCATCCTTATGTTGCTCCTACATGCCATATCTGTGGATTTCAGGGCCATTCACCTGCTGAATGTCAGCATGGTTACTCTCACCCTCCAGGTTGTTTTGGCATGAGCTTTGCTCAACAACATAGCTCATACCAAAACAATTACACACATGGGTGGCCTGAAAACCAGAATATGTCATGTAGGAGCAACAACCCTAAGATCTCATCGTTTGCCTCTAGTTATCATATACAGGGATTTAGGTATGAAGAGGAGAGCCACAACCATGCACCACAATAGTTTTATTCACCTCCTAATCATATACCGCAGCACCAGGAGATGTGTCCAATGGAGTTAAATGGTCCTCCATTTGGTCAACCAACAACTCCAACACATGTTGTGCAATCTCATGTGCAAGTGCCCACACAAGATGAGTTTGATGACATAGAAAAGCTCACACTTTTGAGTCTCAAGTTCACTTGGAGTGCCGAGGATGATCCTATTAGGAAGGTTATACTAGAGGAAATGAAGAAGATCAAGAGTGGGAAGGAGCTAGTCAAAGAAGTAAGGAAGATTGAGAAGAACATCAAGGCTGGCAGTACTATCTCTTCCCTCCTTGAGCTGAGTGTTGCTGGGATATCCCTTGAGGTGTGTGAGGTTTCAACAGCATCACATTCAGCTGAGCAAGATAGCAAGATTCCAGAGGAAGAGAGACCTCAGATTGAAGATGTACTCAAAGCCAAGGAACAAGATGATCTAGAGCTTAAATGCCCAAGTGATCAACTTGAAGATCCAATTTCTTTCTCTCCTGAAGAAGTAAAAGAACTTGTTGTAGATGAAGATGAAGAACCTGAGATTCATTTGCCTATTGTCATACAAGAGCCTGATGTGGAAGTTTTATCTAATCCTCTTAATGACACGCCCCCATATGAATTGCTTGCTACTACCTTGCATTACATGATACCATCACTTAAGATTGACTTGAAAACTCATTTGCTTGGATATGATGATACATACACTATTGGTGGTATTGCTCTCATTCCTGATGATGACACTTATTTTCCTTATGCTAGTCCTATGCTTAATGAAACATATCATTCCCATGCTAGTCTTGAGCTTAATGATAAACATCATCCTCATGTTAGTGTTGACCTTGTTGGTTTCTACCATCCTAAACATGTGCTTTATAGCTATGCTTATGTAATTGGATACTCGATTGATGACTTGGAGGATATTATCCCTACCACTTGCATTGTCTCTTTTGTTGAGTGCCTTTTCAGGTTTTTTCTTGTGCACGAATCAATACATGCTGACCAGGTTCGAGGTGACATCCCTTGGGACCCCGGTGGACTCAGAGCATGGTGACGAGGAGAAGCAAGGAGCACACATGAAGAAGAGTGAAGCTGGAGCGTCCATGAGGAAGCAAAGGAGAAGAGCTGCAGTTGGAGAGGTGATCGAGCGAGTGCTACATGATCAAAGCCTGGTGAGCTGTTTCATGACCCATTTTGAAATCAACATCCATTGATGCTTGCTGAATTGAATTGTTATTTGGGTTGCTTGAGTCATTTCTTAAATATCGTCCACTGCATTTTACCTTTGACATAGGGTGATTGATGTGAATATGTGAACTAAGTGTTGAATGCCTTGTAAACTAGTGATCTATACAATGCTTGCTTTGCTGAAAGTAGTGGAAGCTATTAGTTTTGAGTGCTCAAATCCCTAGTACGCTAGAAAACTTAATCATTTTCTGCATTTACTATGATACACCTAGATCACCATGTTTAGATGATGAATTTGTGCTAAGTGTGTTCCCATTGAGAGCAATCACCTAACCACTATGGATTAGCATGCTATGTTCCCTGGATCAGTAGCATGTGAACCAGACATGGAGAAGTGAGGATTCCTGTTGTTTGTGCTTATGCGTTGTTCATTTAAAAAAATCCTATAAAGAATAATTATCTGATCTACCTAACAGTAGCATGTCATGTTCCGTGGATCGGTGGCTTGTGAAATCTAGTTAGATCAGATAGGAGTTAATTATATTTAAAAAATGTAATTGTCGAACCAAGTGTATACTATGTTCTCTAGATCGATGGTATGTTCCTTTGGTGAGACCGATGAAATATTGTCATTACTACCTTCAAATTCAATCAGTGATCTGATCACAAGTTTTCTTTTTATTTTTTGGATCATGCTCTCTTTAGGAACCTTTTGGCACAGTCATTATTTGAACTAGTTGATCTTCTTTTATCATTGTAAAAGTTTAAAATGGTCAAGCCTACTAGTATCCTATTGCTTTGAAGCAGTCCTAACCATTAATTTTCACTAGCTAAGTCGAAAGCATGCATTGTTTGAAGATCTATTTTATCAGGACATTCTTTACTGAGCTCACTGTTCACATTCTTTCTCTTGGCATATGCCTTTGCTTGAGGAAAAGCAAAGATTTAAGTGTGGGGGAACTACCTCTACATCTACCTTCGAGATTAGTTTTAGACCTAAATAATTGTTATTTGGTGCCAGCGTTGAGCATGAACATTATATTGGATCTTGTTTGATGCGAGATGGTTATTCATTTAAATCAGAGAATAATGGTTGTTCTATTTATATGAGTAATATCTTTTATGGTCATGCACCCTGATGAGTGGTCTTTATTTTACTAAATCTTGATAGTAGTGATACACATGTTCATAGTATTGAAGCCAAAAGATATAAGGTTAATAATGATAGTGCAACTTATTTGTGCACTGCCATTTAGGTTATTGGTGTAAAGCGCGTGAAACTCCATGCTGATGGAATTTTAGAATCACTTGATGCTTGCGAACCATGCCTCATGGGCAAGATGACTAAGACTCCGTTCTCTGGAACAGATGGAGCAAGCAAGCAGACTTGTTGGAAATAATACATACTGATGTATGTGGTCCAATGTGTTGATGCTCGCGGCAGGTATCCTTATTTTCTTACCGTCACAGATGATTTGAGTAGATATGGGTATATCAACTTGATGAAACATAAGTCTGAAAAACATTTGAAAAGTTCAAAGAATTTCAGAGTGAAGTGGAAAATCATCATGTAACAAGAAAATAAATTTCTACGATCTGATCAGGAGGAGAATATTTGAGTTATGAGTTTGGTCTTCATTTGAAACAATGCGGAATAGTTTCGCAACTCACGCACCTGGAACACCACAGCGTAAGGTGTGTCCGAATGTCTCTCACTCATTTACCGCTATTGTTTTGGGGTTATGCTTTAGAGACGGCTGCATTCACGTTAAATAGGGCACCATCTAAATCCGTTGAGACGACACCTTATGAACTATGGTTTGGCAAGAAACCCAAGTTGTCGTTTCTTAAAGTTTGGGGCTGCGATGCTTATGTGAAAAAGCTTCAACCTGATAAGCTCGAACCCAAATCGGAGAAATGTGTCTTCATAGGATACCCAAAGGAAACTGTTGGGTACACCTTCTATCACAGATCCGAAGGCAAGATATTCGTTGCTAAGAATGGATCCTTTCTAGAGAAGGAGTTTCTCTCGAAAGAAGTGAGTGGGAGGAAAGTAGAACTTGAGGTTGTAATACCTGCTCCCTTATTGGAAAGTAGTTCATCACTGAAATCAGTTCCAGTGATTCCTACACCAGTAAGTGAGGAAGCTAATGATGATGATCATGAAACTTCTGATCAAGTTACTACCGAACCTCATAGGTCAACCAGAGTAAGATCCGCACCAGAGTGGTACGGTAATCCTGTTCTGAAGTCATGTTACTTGACCATGACGAACCTACGAACTATGAGGAAGCGATGATGAGCCCAGATTCCGCAAAATGGCTTGAGGCCATGAAATCTGAGATGGGATCCATGTATGAGAACAAAGTATGGACTTTGGTTGACTTGCCCGATGATCGGCAGCCATAGAGAATAAATGGATCTTCAAGAAGAAGACTGATGCTGACGGTAATATACTGTCTACAAAGCTCGACTTGTTGCAAAAGGTTTTCGACAAGTTCAAGGAGTTGACTACGATGAGACTTCTCACCCGTAGCGATGCTTAAGTCCCGTCCGAATCATGTTAGCAATTGCCGCATTTTATGATTATGAAATTTGGCAAATGGATGTCAAAACTGCATTCCTTAATGGATATCTTAAAGAAGAGTTGTATATGATGCAACCAGAAGGTTTTGTCGATCCAAAAGGTGCTAACAAAGTGTGCAAGCTCCAGCGATCCATTTATGGACTGGTGCAAGCCTCTCGGAGTTGGAATATACGCTTTGATAGTGTGATCAAAGCATATGGTTTTATACAGACTTTTGGAGAAGCTGTATTTACAAGAAAGTGAGTGGGAGCTCTGTAGCATTTCTGATATTATATGTAGATGACATATTGTTGATCGAAATGATACTGAATTTCTAAATAGCATAAAAGGATACTTGAATAAGAATTTTTCAATGAAAGACCTCGGTGAAGCTGCTTATATATTGGGCATCAAGATCTATAGAGATAGATCAAGACGCTTAATTGGACTTTCACAAAGCACATACCTTGATAAAGTTTTGAAGAAGTTCAAAATGGATCAAGCAAAGAAAGGGTTCTTGCCTGTGTTACAAGGTGTGAAGTTGAGTCAGACTCAATGCCCGACCACTGCAGAAGATAGAGAGAAAATGAAAGTCATTCCCTATGCTTCAGCCATAGGTTCTATCATGTATGCAATGATGTGTACCAGACCTGATGTGTGCCTTGCTATTAGTTTAGCAGGGAGGTACCAAAGTAATCCAGGAGTGGATCACTGGACAGCGGTCAAGAACATCCTGAAATACCTGAAAAGGACTAAGGATATGTTTCTCGTTTATGGAGGTGACAAAGAGCTCGTCGTAAACGGTTACGTCGATGAAGCTTTGACACTGATCGGATGACTCTAAGTCACAAACGGATACGTATTTTTATTGAATGGTGGAGCTGTCAGTTGGTGCAGTTCCAAGCAGAGCGTCGTGGCGGGATCTACATGTGAAGCAGAGTACATAGCTGCTTCGGAAGCAGCAAATGAAGGAGTCTGGATGAAGGAGTTCATATCCGATCTAGGTGTCAATACTCTCGGGTCTTTTG